>NW_008704083.1:3867629-3890268 GCF_000326865.2 Helobdella robusta
CGAACTACAAACATATTAACGCCAAACATTCGGTAGAATTTATAGAATATTGTAAAAATTATGGTCTATTACCAACGTTAATTTGTTGTAAACGACAAATTGAATGGCTGCAGAGAAGTTGCTGATTCAAGAAGACCCTGGCCTCTACTTCTTCATCAATCAAGGCTGTCTGACTGTCGACAACATGGACGACAAAGAGGAGATGGAAATTGTCGATGTTAATATTTAACTTCATCCAGCAACTTTAAATAATTTTTATTTCAAAGAGCCTTTTTAAGATCACTTAACATTTTTCAGATTTTAACTTCCTAACTTCTGCTTGAAAGATGTAAATAACATCAATGTTTTCACCTCACAGAATGGTTTTGGAATTTTAGGATTTTTGGAGGAAGAGAAGATGAGTATGTACAAGACGACGTGTGCCGTTCTCCATTTTGGGGAGATGAAGTTCAAGCAGCGACCCAGGGAGGAACAAGCTGAATCTGACGGCACTGCTGGTATGGAGATGGCGATGAAATATTACTTGCAAATATTAATATACTCTATACACACACACACATATATATATTAATAGACATATATACTTATATATGCAGTAATTTAAGAAATCTACCGAATTTCTAGCGTTGGATAGTCTTCTGTTTAATTTCTCAATATTTCTAACCAAATTCGATTATAGGTCCTATACACACGAGAATAAATTGGAGGGCTGTATATCATATACATATATAATGTTTGAAATTAATACCTAGGTACTTATGCAATATTATAGGCAAAATTTATATGTTTATCTACCTATTTATTTATAATATATTATTGTAATACATATGAATTTAACTAGCTAACCACAAAAATATAAAATGTCTATAATAAAAAGTAAGAAATAATAATAATTATATTACGCATACAACATAAATGCATCGTAAAAATGTTTATTTTATGAATTAACAGAAGCGGAAAAAGTGGCATTTTTGTTGGGTGTAAACTGTTCTGATTTGCTGAAGTCGCTGTTGACTCCAAAGGTGAAAGTCGGTAACGAATACGTCACGAAAGGACAAAACAAGGACCAGGTTAGAAACGTTGTTTGGTCGGCAGCTGTTGTGTGGTCGAGAGCTCTCGTGTGGTCGGCAGCTGTTGTGTGGTCGGCAGCTGTTATGTGGTCGGCAACTATTGTGTGGTCGGAAGATTCGTGTGGTCGGAAGTTGTTTGTTATGTTGTTGGTTCGTTTCCCTTGGTATCGGGTGATTTTTTTTTAATAGAAGATGTATGTATAGAACGCAGAATATAAAATAATTTCTGCATGGTTTGAGGACGCAGCACGTAATTCGTAAAAATATAATTTATCTTTCTAGTTATCTCTTATTTCTTATAAGAGTTTTATGTAATAATATTGCTAATGTTTTTGCTGCTTAATTTCATTATTTACGACCAATAAGGAATAACTTTTAGGAGTATTTTAAAAATAGAATATTAAACATAAATTTCCTAAAACATTGCTTTCATTTTGTTTAAGTAAACAGGAAATCATTTTAAATTTCTATTGTGCTAAATTGGAGAAATTCATTGTTTACTACATTATCCCATCCATTGCAGCTTTTAAGTCTATGTTCAATCATTTCTTCTCATAACTTTACTAAACTTACTACTGAATCTTTCTCTGTATTTACTCCAATAAATCTTTTAGAACTAACTAAAATTATTAATTCTATGTCGTCTACAACCTGTTCTCTAGATCTACTTTTTTCTAATTTACTTAAAGAATTCTCTTCAATATTTTATCCAATCATTCTCAAATTAGTTAATTTATCTCTTTCCACCTCTAAATTTCCTACTTCTTATAAGAATTCTATTGTTATTCCTATTCTTAAAAACACATCCCTAGATCCTACATCTTTATCTAATTATAGACCTGTAACTAATATTACTTTCATCTCTAAAATAATAGAAAAAGTTGTTTTTAATCAACTCTCATCCTATTTAGACTTTAACTCTTTGCTACCTGTATCTCAATCTGGTTTCAGACCTGCTCACAGTACTGAAACTTCTTTACTTAAAATGCACAATGATATCCTTCTCTCTAGTGACAATAGTAATCTTACTCTTCTTCTTGCTCTTGACTTTTCTTCAGCTTTTGATACTGTTGACCATACTATTCTCTTGAGACTGCTGCATCTTTCTTTTAATATTACTGATTCTTGTCTATCTTGGTTTTCTACTTATCTCTGTAATCGTTTTTTTTCTGTTGTTCTCAATAATTCTACTTCTAACTCCTCTACTCTTACTTTCGGGGTACCTCAGGGTTCTATCCTTGGCCCTCTTCTATTTATATTCTATACTTCTGAACTACCTCGTATTATTAATAACTTTTCTTTCTCTAGTCAACTATATGCTGATGATTCTTATATTTATACTTTTTTTCCTCCATCTAATCTCAATAGTGTTCTTCATAATTTATCTCTATGTCTTTCTTCGATTATCGCTTGGTCTGACTCTATGTGTCTTAAACTTAATCCTTCTAAGTTTGAATTAATTTGTTTTAATAAATCTAAACACTCAATTACTATTCCTCCTATTATCTTACCTGATTCTAAAACTCTTGATGTCTCTCATAAGTTTCGTAGTCTAGGTTTTATCTTTGATTCTACTATGTCTCTCTCTTTTCTCAGATTAATAGTGTTGCTAGAAGCTCTTACTTTCATCTACGTAGAATAAAAAAACTTTTGCCTTTTCTTGATGATCCTACTCTTCTCCTTCTTGTTACTTCGTTAGTCTTATCTAGGATTGATTATTGTAACTCGCTCTACTATGGTCTTCCTGACTCTATACTCTATCCTTTAAGTAAAGCTTTTAACTCTGCAGCTCGTCTAGTTGCTCGTGCCCATTTCTTTTCTTATATATCTCCATATCTTGTTCTCTTGCACTGGCTACCTATAAAATATAGAATAATTTTTAAAATTTGCACGTTCATGTATAAGTCTCAATCTAAATTATTTCCTAAGTATTTATCAGATATATTAATTGAACCTAAACGCCCCGGTTTACGATCGTCTTCTTCTTCTCGCTTTTTCTTAACTCGTGTTAAACACTCTTTTGCCAAATCTGCTTTTGCTTTTTCTGGTCCTTTTCTCTGGAACTCTCTACCTACTTCTCTAACTACTTCTCCATCACTTGCGAAGTTCAGAGCGGATCTCAAGACCCATCTGTTTTCAAAATTCATTGAGGAGCGCTGTTGAACATCGCGGAAATAGCGCTTTATAAGCTAATTGATTGATTGAATTGATTGATTGATTGATTTCGAAGTATATGTATGTATCATAATTTCTTTCTACGCCACACCAGGTTGTATACGCGGTGGCTGCTCTGGCAAAGGCGATATACGCTCGCATGTTCCTGTGGCTGGTTAGTCGCTGCAACAAAACGTTGGACACAAAACATAAGAAACAGTACTTTATCGGTGTACTCGATATCGCTGGATTTGAGATCTTTCAAGTATGAAATTTTTTCAAAAAAAATCTTAAATTAAAAAAAAATTCAAAATATTTAAACTTATTGTCATGGATCATTTAATAATTTCAAATGTTTACGATTTGGTTAACATTTGCTGAATTTAATAAATATCAGAATTTTTTCATTTACGATATTATGAGTGTGTCAATTGTATCAATAACAATAATAACAACTAATTTATAATCACTAATGACTTGAAACCAGTACAACACTTTCGAGCAATTGTGCATCAACTACACGAATGAACGCTTGCAACAATTCTTCAACCATCACATGTTCGTCTTGGAGCAGGAGGAATATAAGAAAGAGGGTTGGCCACCATTTACATTTTTTTCAAAGTTATTCAACAATTAAATGATTTTATAAAAGTTTCACTCATTTCATAGCAAACTATATACTATATATATCATGGCATTATTGCTACAAATTTTATATTGGAAAACTTTAGAAATAAATGACTAACTCATTTTCAAATCAAAGAAATCACACGAAAAGCGACATGTCAAAAATTATTACATTAAAAAGACCATTTCATTGAGTTTTGAGTTTTAAAAGGCAAATCAGGCAAATCAGGCAAATTATTAGAATATTTTTTTGTGCGGCAGCTTCAAACTCATTGGATTGTCCTCTTTTTTCAATTTAAATCAATTGTTCAAACCAGGACCGCCGTGAGGCCATGTCAGCCTAGTTTGAAACTTGAGGCCCCAAGATCAGAATTCTTGCTATCTTAATTTTTTGGAAGAAAACTAAATGTGTTTTCTAAGTTTCGTAAAAATTACTTAGACGCAAAATTTCACTCCAGCGAGATATCAGTTTTACCTGGATGTATTGATGTAACTTAACGTAATGTACAAGTACAACTGAGTGCATCTGCAGTGTTTTGTAATTTTTTAGTGAATTTGAAACCAATAACACTTCTTAGCACTTTAGCAAGCCAAAACCTAGCAAATATTTTTCCAAGTGAGGTAATTGCATTGAGAATCTTCTGCACCCTGCCTTTGACGGCTTCGGAAGCTGAGCGATTGTTTAGTCTTTTCTCAAGAGTAAAAAACTTTTTGCGATCTACCATGAGCCAAGAGCGATTGACTAGTTCAGGAATGCTTGCACTGGAAAACGATTTAGCAAAATCTATAAATTTTGATGATGTGATTGAAGACCTCACTAATAAAAAAATGTATAAAAATTCAGTTGTAAATCAGAGCCGTCTAATTGTTTTATTACTAGTTTTCTGATGTCAAATAATGTTAAATAAAGATGAGGGGCTCAATATGCATTTAACCTTGGGGCCCGGTTTGGCTGTCGGCGGCCCTGGTTCAAACATTAACAAGCATTAGGAATCAAATATTAGCAAACATTAGATATCAAACATTAGCAGACACTAGGTGCTAGGTATTCAGTGATGTTCAATTCAATCATCCTATTAGGTATTCAGTGGGAGTTTATCGATTTTGGAATGGATCTTCAACAGTGTATTGATCTCATTGAGAAGGTGGGGATTATTTTTCTTTTATTTTTTTTACAATGTACTGATAAACTGAGACTTGGCTATTTTTAATAATTCAACACAATGATTGCAGCGTTTCAATTTGTTATTTAATTGTCCGTCAAAACTTCTTTGTTTAGTTGATTAAAATTTATATGGTTTCTTCTTAAATTAAAGATGAAAATATTTTTTATTTATTTTTTGTAAATGTACAATAAACAATCATAGACTACTCAGTTTCAGCCACATCATTAAATTTGCCACAAACAAACTTGGACTAAAATCTATAATTGTTGTTACAGCCCATGGGCATACTGTCTATTCTTGAAGAAGAGTGTATGTTTCCAAAAGCATCTGATAAAACCTTTTTGGCAAAACTTTTCGAAAACCACATGGGCAAGTCACCCAACTTTGGAAAACCGAAACCCGTGAAGAATGTTCGGTTCGAACCTCACTTTGAAGTTTACCATTATGCAGGAAATGTAAGTAAACAGTTAAATTTTTCAAAGTTAGATTTTTATAGAAAATAAAACATCAAACTGTTATTGAGTTTACAAATTTTTTATTGAATGTTTTCATAATTTTTCTAATTTTTTTGAAAAATAGAAAAAACTAACTAAAAAATTAACAACGATCCAACAAATTATCCTAGGTCGCATATAACATTCAAGGCTGGTTGGACAAAAACAAGGATCCAATCCAGGAATGTGTGGTGCAGTTGATGCAGGGATCGAAAGAACCTCTCGTCTCCAACTTTTTCAAAGATCCAGATGACGGTGAGAAAGCATTCAGCAAGATTTGCCAGATAATATAGTTTGCAAAATGTCACTTTTAATCCAACATCTCAAACATGCGATAATTATTTTGACGTGTGTCTGGTTTTGTTTATGAAAAAATAAAAACAATCGTGTATGATGGAGTGATGATGGAGTATTCTAACAGAAATAATTGAATTATCCAGGGGATTCGAAAAAGAAAAAAAAGGGAACAGCATATCAGACAATTTCAGCAACGCATAGAGTAATTGCATAATTTTTTATTGGTATTGGTTTATTGAAAATGTTTAATTTCACATTTAAATAAATATAAAGTGATGTTTTTTAATGTTGTTACGAATAGGAACAATTGAACAAGTTGATGGCTAACTTGAGAACCACCCACCCCTCCTTTGTTCGTTGCATTATTCCAAATGAACAGAAGAAACCAGGTTTCCCCTTTTTATTGATAATGTTATCCTTATCCTACATACATTTTGTAACACTTTTTTATTAATGAATTTTCACCGCAGGTCTCATTGAAGCCGGTTTAGTCTTGCATCAGTTGCAGTGCAATGGTGTGTTGGAAGGTATCAGAATCTGCCGCAAAGGTTTCCCCAACCGAATGATTTATTCTGAATTCAAGCAAAGGTTAAAAAATCAAAATAATGGAAATAATTGTTTTTATTGTTTCTAACTTTTTTAGAAATGATTTAAAAATAATTTATGATAATTAATTAATTAGTTCAATTAATAATATTATTTTCATTTATATATATATATATATATTTAATCCCATTAAAAAATTATCTTTCATTTTCAATGCTGCTTCTTCAACAGATACTCAATTTTGGCGCCAAATGTGATTCCTCCTGGTTTCGTTGACGGAAAAGCAGTCAGTGAGAAGGTTCTAGCAGCTCTTCAGTTAGATCAGAATGATTACAGACTTGGTCACACCAAGGTATTTTTCAAGGCTGGTGTTCTCGGTACTCTCGAGGATTGGAGAGATGAGAGGCTGTCAAAGATTGTTTCTAACTTCCAAGCTCAAATAAGAGGATATCTCATTAGGCGAAACTACAAGAAACTCATTGACCAAAGGTGCCTTCATAATTTGTTATAAATGTTGAAAGACGCCAATGAATTTACCAAATATTGTCTATTTAACTTCATGAATTAAAACTATCAGATTGGCATTGAGTATAATTCAACGAAACATTCGTCGCTGGATGGCGGTGCGTAACTGGCAGTGGTGGAAGCTGTACACCAGAGTGAAGCCACTTCTTAGTATTGCTCGCCAAGAAGATGAAATGAAGAAAAAAGAAGAGGAGTGGGAAAAGACGAAAGAAGAACTCCAGAAGATGACCAAGATGAAGAAGGAACTTGAGGAACAGAATGTCTCGTTGTTTCAAGCTAAAAATGATTTGTTCCTGCAGTTACAAGCTGAACAAGATAATGTTAATGATCTCAATGAGCGAATCGCACAGCTTGTCAACCAAAAAGGTTTGTCCTATTAACCGAATTAGCAAAACTACAACATTAACTGATTTGATGCTATATTTCTGATTTTTCATTAATCAATTTTCTCTTTATAATTCAAATAATAAGTTATAATGCGATATATTGTCATTCATATTTAATTTTAACCCATAAACTACAGCTGTTAAGAAGTTGATTTACATTTTTACATTTTAATTAATTTACTTTTTAATGTAATTAGGCGAAAGTTTGCAAGTTAATTTTTTCTAATATCCTAAACCTAAATTTTGTTAACAGGCAATTTTGAAGAACAACTGAAGGAGTTGGAAGAAAGGTTGAGCGATCAAGAAGGCTTTTCTGAAAGTAAGATAACATTTCATAATACTATTTCATAGTTGAGTTGTTTTTTGTGAGCGTAAAGTAAAGCATTTTTTCAAATTATTTTTTTAACAGATCTTGAAAAGTTTAAAGAAAAACTTGAAAGTGAAAATGCAAATTTGAAACGCGACTTAGAATCTACAGAATTGAGTTTGAAGAAAGCTGAACAAGAGAAACAGACCAAAGACAATCAGATACGAACTTTAAACGAAGGAATGGCAAGGCAAGATGAAATCATTGCCAAACTTCAAAAGGAGAAAAAATCCATGGATGAAACTATTAAAAGCACCCAACAGTTATTGGCTGCCGAGGAAGATAAGGTCAACCACCTCAATAAATTGAGATTAAAGTTGGAGCAGAACATTGACGAGGTTCTTAACATTTTAAAGACTATGTTTAAAAATTGCTTTCAACTTTTTTATTATACTAATTTTATTATCTAATTAGCTTGAAGAAAACTTTGAGAGAGAGAAAAAAGTGAGAGCTGATGTTGAAAAAGCAAAAAGAAAATTGGAAGCGGATTTAAAATCTACTCAAGAAAATGTTGAAGAATTGGAAAGAGAAAAACGAGCTTTAGAAGAAGCCAACAGAAAGTACGAAAATTTTTGAATGAAATAAGTTTTTGAATCTTTTTCAATCCATGTTTAATTACGGTTAATATTTTTCCAATGGTTTAAAAATTATATGCAAAAAATATTCAAACAATATCATTATTTTTTTAATTAGGAAAGATGCAGAAATAGCAAGCTTGAATAACAAGTTGGAATCTGAACAAAGTTTGGTTGCACAGTTGCAGAAAAAAATCAAAGAACTTCTTGTGAGTAGATGTTTTGTAAATTTTCGAATGATGAGTAACTTTGAAACGGCTATTATTATTTGCCAATTTTTGTAGGCCAAGATTGCAGAGCTCGAAGAAGAGCTTGAAATGGAACGAGCTAACAGAGCTAAAGTTTGTAGTTGCTTTATTTTCAATAATTATAACATATGTTTCAGAATTTTTTTTTAAATTCAAATAAACTTGAAGAAGAACAAACTTAAACAATAAAAATAGCAAATTCAAACAATAAAAATAACAAACAAAAAGAAAAAACAGTAAATTATTTTTGTATTTTATGAAATAAGATTGAGAAGCAACGTGCCGAACTTCAGCGTGAGTTGGATGCATTGAATCAACGTTTGGATGAAGCTGGTGGAGCAACTCAAGCTCAACTGGAATTAAACAAAAAGAGGGAAGCAGAACTTCAAAAGTTAAGAAGAGATGTCGAAGATGCCCACGTGCAAAGCGAGGCCCAGCTGGCTGCACTGCGTAAGAAGCAACAAGAAACTGTTAATGAACTCTCCGAACAGATTGATCAGCTGCAGAAAGCCAAACAAAAGTTAGTCATCTCTTTTAAAATTGTTTCACTCTAAATTTAAATGATACAATAATTTATGATGAATCAAATCTAATCAATATTTAGACAAAAAAAAAGAATTTTACATTAAATTTTATTTTATTCACGTTTTTGTTAAAGTTCAGTTTACAAGAAGTATTAAATTATTACTTTTAAAGTTATTTTTATTAAAACTGTTGCATCAACACAGAAATGTTTAAATCAATATTTGTAGTGTTCAATGAATTTGCATTTAAAGTGGGAAATATAAGCACGCACAAATGTGTTTAGTAGCTAAGATTTCAATACCGTTAATTTTATGCTACATTGAAACTTTTTATTTCATTCAAAGCAGCTTTTACTTTAATTTTAGAAAGTTATTTTTACTTTTTAAAGTTCAATAATTTATAGCAATAACATTTTTAGCAATACAAATAGTTGCAAACTTTCATGAATAATTTCTATAACATCAATAAATTGATCCAATACACCATGAAAAGGGTGGAGAAAGAGAAAGTTCAATTAAAAGCAGAAACTGATGATCTGAAAACTCAGTTGAGCCATCTTGGAAAGAATAAAGTTAGTTTCTTTGTTTTTGGGTAATCTACTTTCTAACTCTTAAACATTTTCGGCGAAAACTGTTTTATAAAATCACGAACCTCGTGCTTGCAGCCCACAAATGCCTTCTTTGTGTATTGTCACCCTTTTAATAAATTGAAACAGATATTGCAACTGAAAAATAATGACAGCAGTAATGATTTTTTTTCTTGTTGCATCACTCCGATGTATCAGTAACATACGTCCAAACGTGGGAAGTGAATCAACAAGTCTTTCTGCAATCACCGCCGACCAAATCATTGCGGCGCAAAATCCATTATGATACATAACCAGCCGCTGTTACATTGTTTTACCGTACCATTAGTGTATGCAGTTTTGTTGTAAAGATTTGAGCGACGATAAATTTATTTTATTTCAATTTGAAAAAAATCAGGGTGGTTCGGATAAAGTAACGAAGCAGTTAGAGTCGCAGCTCTTTGACATGACATCTAAGCTCGAGCAGGCATCGCACGACATTCAGGACCTTCAAAACCAGAAGAGCAAATGGACTAACGAAAATGCCGATCAACTGCGACAGATTGAAGATTTGGAAAGTCAGCTGAACCAAATAACCAAGTTAAAAATTTCATTGGCTAAACAACTTGAAGAAACAAAGATGGTGTACGAAGAGGAAATGAGAGCGCGTTCCAAATTTCAGTCTGAAGCTAAATTGTTGCAAGCAGATGTTGAACAGTTAAAAGAACAGTTGGAAGAGGAAACGGTGAGATATTTGTATCACTCCATTGATATATTCAATTTATTTGGTAGTAGATTTCAATAAAATATTTCTATTGTTTTTTCATCAATGAATCAAATGATGAATTGAACAGGATAGCAAAGCCGAACTACAGAAACAACTGTCCAAGGCAAACGCAGAGGCGGCAACTTGGAGACAAAGATTTGAAAGTGGAGAGGGAGGTGTTAGTTCAGAAGCAATGGAAGAAGTGAAGAGGAAATTTAACACAAGGCTTCAAGAACTGGAAAGTCAATTGGAAGCTGCTCTTGCAAAAGCTTCAAGTTTCGAGAAGATCAAAACGAGACTGCAAGGCGAGATTGAAGATTTATCTGTTGAGATGGAAAGGGTATGTTCAATGTATATGTGCATATATTGTATTTATATATACTTAAATAAAAGCTTAATGAACAACAATAACAATCGGAATTGACATGTGATTAATTTTTTACAAACCATTAGGCCCAAGGTTTAGCATCTCAAGCAGAGAAACGATTACGTTCGTTTGACAAAACCATTGACGATTGGAAACGCAAGGTGGCAGATCTGCAACAGGAGCTCGAGAGTGCTCAGAGGGAAGCAAGGAGTAATGCCGTGGAAGTGTACAAATTGAGGGGACAAATTGAGGAAACGCAAGAAACCATGGATGCTCTTAGAAGGGAGAACAAGAACCTCACAGGTTGGAATTATTCGAGTGAAAAAATTTCTAAAGTTTTTTTTAATTTTTCCGGTAATTACAAACTTTAAGTTAATCTTTCTAATAAATTTTCTGTTTAAATGTTTTTTTCAATCAAAAAACAGTAAATGATGATTTTATTATTTATAGACGAGATTCACGATCTGACTGATCAGCTGGGAGAAGGGGGCAGGAGTGTGCATGAGAACGATAAGTTGAGGAGGAAGTTGGAGATGGAGAAGGAAGAGCTGCAAGGTGGTTACTCCTATCCGTCTGATCCGTTTCATCTTTTTCGATCATTTCAGGCATATGTATTTGTTTACGATTGCCCGTTTTAAAAAGAATAACATTAATTTATCGCTTTCATGCTGGCATAGTGTAAAATGTGATAGCAGGTTAGTCATGCTTTCGAATTAGTTGCCATCTTTTCATAATGTTATTTTTGCAATTTAAATTTTAATTACTTTAAAACATGCCGCATTACGGTAGTCCTTTTTTGACACTGTCTGTTTTTCTTTGTTTAAATTATTTCATTCAATATTTTACAAAGCTTACCACGCTACAACTTGTTCAAAATTTTTTCTAGACATATTTTTAATGACAAAAAATTGTAACTATAAAAGTTTTCATCTTCCCGCTTAATTAAAAATAACATAAAAACCAACCCAATATTTTATGCCTTTAAACACTTTTAGTTTAATTGTTATAAATTGTAGTTTTGGTTTAATTGTTATTAATTGTAGTTTTAGTTTAATTCTTATTAAATGTAGTTTTAGTTTAATCGTTATTAATTGTAGTTTTAGTTTAATTGTTATTAAATGTAGTTTGTTTGCTTCAATGAGTTTTCACGATCTTCGTGCAGGTGCACTGGAAGAAGCCGAGGCAGCCCTGGAACAGGAAGAAGTGAAGTTTCAGAAATGTCAGTTGGAGCTGTCAGTCGTCAAGCAGGAAATCGACAGAAGGATTGCCGAGAAAGATGAAGAGTTTGAAAATACAAGGTGGGAAAATTTATTAATTTAAACTGAAGACGTTTTGAGACTACACTTTATTTTTATTTATCGTACGATTCAATTTCAGTCTTTTTAAGCTGCTTAACAATTGTGATTTTTGCAAAAATTATTAAAAGGCTCTTTTATTAAATTAAAAACTGCATACATTATAAAATGAATGACCAACAGACGAAACCACCAGAGAGCTCTGGAATCCATGCAGGCGAGTTTGGAAGCGGAATCTCGTGGCAAAGCAGAAGCCATGAGAGTGAAGAAAAAACTTGAGCAAGATATCAATGAGTTGGAAGTTGCAGTTGATCTTGCCAACAAATCAAAATCTGATGTTGAAAAAAATATTAAAAAATTGCAGCAACAAATCAACGAACTGCAAAATCAAGTTGGTCTTCGTATGCTGTTTTATTGTTATGAAATTGTACACCGTTTATCAAAATATTTTGTATTTTCTTTCAACAAATAATCAGTGGTTGATTTATTATGTTTGGTTATTAAACGTTATTTGAGTTGTTATAAAAAAAATCACTTGAAAATGAAATGTGTTAATACTATTTAATTCAATAATTTTCTAAAAGTACTATTATTATTATTAATATTGTAAATAAAAACATTGATTTTAGGTTGAAACAGAGCAAAGAGCCAGAGAAGAAGCCAAAGAACAATTTTTTTCTGCCGAAAGAAGAGCCATGTCTGTAGCCGGTTGGTTGAAAACATACGCTGCATGCAATAACAAACATATCGATCATATTTGCTTGGCAGCCGACGGGAAATGAGCTATTTTTTCTTTGCAACTTTTTGCTTTTTTGTAACAAGCAGGAACAATCAATCAATCAATCAATCAATCAATCAATCAATCAATCAATCAATCAATCAATCAATCAATCAATCAATCAATCAATCAATCAATCAATCAATCAATCAATCAATCAATCAATCAATCAATCAATCAATCAATCAATCAATCAATCAATCAATCAATCAATCAATCAATCAATCAATCAATCAATCAATCAATCAATCAATCAATCAATCAATCAATCAATCAATCAATCAATCAATCAATCAATCAATCAATCAATCAATCAATCAATCAATCAATCAATCAATCAATCAATCAATCAATCAATCAATCAATCAATCAATCAACCAATCAACCAATCAACCAATCAACCAATCAATCAATCAATCAATATTAGTCAATCAATCAATTTGAGATGCACAATTTCCGCATTGTTCAACAGTGCTCTGCAATGAACTTTACAAAAAAGATTGGTCTTGAGAACCGCTCTGCAGTTCGTAAGTGATTGAGAGGTTGTTAAAAAACAAAAACGAAAGATTCAGAAAAAGTTAAAAGCAGATTTTTAAAAAAGTGTTTGACTAGAAAAAGAAATGACGACCGTACACCGGAGCGTAGGGTTTAATTAATATTTCTTATATGTACTTGGGAAATAACTCAAATTGAGATTTGTAAATCAATGTGCGAATTTAAAAAATTTCACATTGATGTTACTATCTTTTGGAAATATATGAGAAACTAAAGAAGCAGCAGAGTAGAGTTGAAAACTTTAGTCAAAGGATCAAGAGTAGAAACAGGAAGAACGTAGAAAAGACTGGTTAATACAAATTTGCAGCAGATATCTGTAGTTGTCTTTGCCATAGATCAGAAAAGTTTTGACTTTTGCGCATAAACGAAATTACGTAATTAGACTAGAATGATCGGCTGGTATGAAAAAAATTGTACTTGGGAAATATGAAATGAGAAACATGCGAGTCATTACTGTTTCGAACAGAAAAATTTGATAGCTTGGAATTCAGAATTCGAATATGAGTTATGAAAGTAGAAAATACATGTGCGTTCTGTTATACTCACCGTATCTCATCTTGCCAATTGGTTTTCAAAGTGTGAGCTCTAGAACAAAAATATTATTCACTTCAAAGTTGAAAGTCGTTTTTTTTCACAATATTCAGAGGTATCGATGACACAGGTATACAACAATGTACGTGAATGCACGTGAAACCACTCATCACATATCGCATATTATTGGAGGGAAACTCCTTTAAATCTTTCCACCATCATTTGTCAATTAATAAATTGTATTGAATTTAATTTAAGGTGAACTTGAAGAACTGAGAACAATGCTGGAGACCTCAGAAAGAACTCGAAAATCCTTAGAGAACGAGCTACACGATGCGGTAGATCGTATATCTGACTTAACAACCAACAATGCGTCCATGCAGGCTATGAAGAGAAAGCTGGAGGCGGAAATACAAGCACTGCAGGTCCAACATTATTTAAATGATTGTTCTTCTCCCTTCGATCAGGCGCTGTCTAAATGCTTCATCTAATGCAAACGTTGTTCTGTTAACTGTAAGCCATTAAAAAACATTTTAAAAAAATGATATAAAGCTTTTAAGCAAACGTTTCAAGTTATTTTGAAACTTAATTCGATTAAATAATTCGTTAAAATATAAAAACTAGATTCCAACAAATAATTAATTAATTAATTCGTTTCTGTGTTGTTGAGTTATTTGTTTGTTTTTTTAATGGCTCTACAAAACATTAATCTCCACTTTAGTGTGATCTGGAAGATCAAACAGCAGAAGCGAAATCATTAGAGGAGCAGTCGAAGAAGGCCACGTCCGAGCTCATCCGTCTGACGGAAGAATTACGTCATGAACAGGATCGAGTCAACCAAGTGGAGAAATCAAAAAGGATTATGGAGCAGCAGCTGAGGGAACTCCAGGCACACCTCGACGACATGGAATCGTCTGCCTTCCGAGGTTTTTGAAGATAAAAAGAATTTGGAATTTGTTAATTTTTTTGGAGAAATTAAGAGTACAAAATGTTTTTAAATTATTTCTATTTTTGTCAAATAAAATCGATTAAGTTTTTTGTTGTTTTTTGGGTTAAGTTATAATGGCATTAAATTGATTTTCCAGTTATGTTTTTGCATTAAACTCCAAGTTAGACAGTGTTGAAAAATTTTTTTTGTTTAATGATCAGTACAATTTATACCATCTGCCCAGCTGCTATCAATGAATTCGCACAATCTGATCAAACTTTCAAGAATGATTTAAAAATAAATTTTTTAATATAAAATAAAATTTTTTTGATGTTATAAACATACTAAACATAGTTTGATTTTTTTAAGGTGGCAAGAAGGGTTTACAGAAATTAGAACAAAAGGTGAAAGAGCTGGAAATTGAACTAGAGACAGAACAGAAGAAGCATCAAGAAACTGAGAAAAACTTGAGAAGACAAGATCGAAGGTAGAATTTTTTCTACTCTGTTATTAATTTCACGTTTTTTATTAATTTCATTTATTTCCAGGTTGAAAGAATTAACAATGCAAACAGATGAAGATAAAAAGAATCAGGAAAGATTGAATGGCATAATCGACACATTGCAAAATAAAATTAAAACCTACAAAAGACAAGTCGAAGAAGCGGTAAATATTGAAACTTTTTTAAAAATTGCTTATAATTTTCAAAAAAAAAACAACCATAACAATGTTACATAATGTTAAAAGTAAAAGTTGAGACTGGAATTCATGACGCACTCTTGTCTATAATCTAAACAACATGCAAAATTCTCCAAAAAATGAATGCCATCAAATCAGATTTAACAGTTTGGTCATATAAAACGTTCTTTGTTTTTCATAAAAGAATCAAATCTGCCTTTGAATGAAACACGTCATCAGCATCAACAACATCAGATGGCAGGCTCTTTCATAGTGGCACTACTCTGTTGGAAAATTATTTTTTCTCAGATAACGTATCCAGCTTTAAATTTTGACCTCTCAAACTAACGCCTTCATGCAGTTGCAGCTAAAGATTGCGCTCATTTTTGTATTTTCAGCAGATTATACGCCTTAATCAAATCATCTATGATCTTCTGGTTTTCTGGCAGTTGTAAAAATTTAAGTCTGTAAAATTATTTCAATTGTCTGAGTTTTGTACCGTTCTGTTTGCTCCTTCTGTAGTCTCTGTTGAATCTCTTCCCATCAATACTCCAGGTGACAACACGCTGGTAGAATATTTCAATTGCAACATTAAAACGAATGTTTTGACAGATTATGAAAAAACCTAACAATTACAATCAACATGGAATACACTTTGTTATTCACAACAAATTTTTTTTAATTTCAAAGAATTGTCAAATAATACACTAAATCTTTAACTTCATTCGCACAATTCCAATTTACCTGCCCAATTTTGCAAGCCCTTCCAACATCCACCACTTTTTCATACCTCTCTGCTACACTTTTATTCACATTTTATTTAATTCCCCAATCACAACACCATCATTTTTTGAACCATTCAAACAAACTTGTAACTCAGTCAAGCACAATGTTAGCATCAAACACATAAAGGATAGCTGAGCTTAGTTATGACCTTTAAAAAAGCACATGAAACACATAACTCACATAAATATTAAACAAAATAAGTCATGATAAACTGCATCACTCCATAAGCAACATTAGAACAATGAAACAATTCATCCTTCAGTTTAAATATTTTTTTGTTGTTTATTTCAAAAGGAAGAAATAGCTGCAATTAACTTAGCAAAGTACCGCAAGGTTCAACACGATTTTGAAGAAGCTGAAGAAAGAGCAGATTCTGCAGAAAATTCCCTTTCTAAACTTCGAACAAGAAATCGATCGAGTGTTTCGGTTGCCCGATCCATCGGATCTCCTGGTGGGGTGGGTAGTTAATTATGTTCTTCCATCTGCATGGTGTGGTATGTACTGCTGCTCCATTGCATATGTATCCTCCGTAGCATGCTTGCATGGTGTGGTATGTACTGCTGCTCCATTGCATATGTATCCTCCGTAGCATGCTGTTTCTTTTGCATGATATATCATGTACTTGGTCTACTGTAATGCTGTGCCTACTTTTTGCAACTTGTATATAATGCAGTCTACAAAATAACATGTATCTAATGTACGTTTTATTTAGAAATTCCTTAAACAATTTTATTAAAACTTTTTATTAAATTACTTTATTGTTGATAATATATTCAGCTGTAGTTTACCGAAGTTGCTTATCCACTTTTAGCAATAGTAATTATATTTTTCTTTAAATTAATCTTCTTAAATTTCTTCATAAACTTTTTTATTTTTGTGTACGGTCTGGTCTTCTTTTTAAATACTGTTAAACAGTTTACAAATTTACATAAATTATCTCTTTAAATATATTCTGCTTTAAGTTCCTTTACATTTTCAGCAAAAATATTTTAATTTTATGAAGCAGATATTAATAACTCTATAACATAGGAAGAATGCTGCGTTAACAAACTCGTGACAAAGAGAAAATCAATATATTTATAAATAACATGAGCTCTACATTCGTTAGAACTGTTTAGTTTTCAGCTGTAAAAAAACGTTTTATATTTAATTCCCAATTGGAGCCGCTGCTAAATTTATGAGCTCATTCAATATGCCTTCTAAAATGTTTCTTTTCTTTTAAAGTTTTACCTTCATTATTGGGTTGTTTTTTGGAGAAACACTACTTGCATTTGCATTAGCGTACCTCCCACAATGCACATTCAAATTTTTTATTGCTATATTAATTATTTTCAACCAACTTACTGACATACAAAAAAAGAATAACCTCTATAAAAACTGAACAACTGAGAGAAGAAACTTCTCTCAAATAACTCACAAATAAATCAATACTGTTTTACAACAAATTTGATTGATGTATATTTATTTTTATTAAAATGATAATGTGAACAAAAAAATAAAAACAGAATGGAGTAAAAGTGACGTTAACGGACAGGTCGGACAGATCGGACAGAGGAGCAAGTGCTATGCCCTAGACGATCACTCTCTTTGTGAATCATCATTTATTCATTTTTATTTTCGAACTATCAACTTTTTTAATATATGTATATATATAATATATATATATATATAATATATATATATTTATATATATATATATAAACCAAACGAACATTATCTGTTTTTAAATTAAATATAGATTATATTTGCATTGCATATATTCGATCAAATCAATGTTTACGCGTTACATTTAGGCAGTTTATCATAAGTTTTAAATTTTCTAAATTTCGAAAATTATAATAATTTTTAATAAATTATTCAAGGTCAGTTATATTTTAAAAATAATTATTCGGATTATCAAATTTCAGCATAAAAATTTGCAATATTCTTTTAAAACAGACGATAGTTATTATGTAACTAATTTATGTTTTGTACTGTTCCTTAACTATATGTCATAATAAGTTAAAAAATATATTTTCTTTTCAAAGTACAACTATTATTTTATGTATGTGTGTATTTTTGGTTGACAATTATTGCTAAAGATTTGCTTTATATATTACGACTAATTATTACAATGACAACTAAAATTTGGTAGTAGCTTACGATACGCAACTTTAACATTAGATGAAAATAATTCAGCTATGTATCTATTTTATTATTATACATGATTGTATGTGCGTTTTTTTTGTAAAACACATAATAACTGTCACGTTTTTATTGATTTTTGTTTTTTTTATCTTTCATAAAGTTATTTTGTGTTTGGATAAAACGGGTTTCTGAAGCGTAGCTTAAATTAGAAAAATGTAAATCTATTTAAAATTCAAAATAATTCATTTAGAATCAATCATAATTTCAACTTTATTAGCAAAAAATTCAAGCCTCTTTCATAGACTTGATTTAGAAGTTTAACCAACCTGATTCAATGGAAAGGCCTGATTGGTGTCCATTTCAATATATTCAAAGTTACATTAATGACGAACTTCTAAATTCAATTTCTGATTGCACGAACATCATATCTGTGAGCAAAACTAGTACAAGTTTAATTTAAAGACATCACCAACTGAAATTCGTCAATTTTTAGGTGTTTGTGTGATGATGTCGTGCATTGGTTTCCTCAAATGAAAATGTACTGGTCGAATAGTTTTAAAATCCCACTAATTGCTGACACCATATCGAAAAACCACTTTTTTAATTTACGTACTAGTTTGGGGATGGTGATTGACAATGATGTCACCGAGGAAACAAAAAAGAGAGGATAAATTTAGGAAGGTAAGGGCGTTCGTTGAGCATATCCTGCAAGAGTGCTTACATTTGTCAAGATACGAAAAAGTGGCAGTAGACGAACCAATGGTTCCATTTGCTGGTGCTGCTCTTGCCAAACAATACCGGATGGTGAGTTATTGTAGGTAAGCGGAACCCAACTAATTATTTTAACTTATCAGATTTGTATTGATTTTTAATGTTTTTATTTTACCATGTTAAATGCAAAGACAAAAAAGTGGACAATATGTGTCTTGTTCCATTTTTTAGATTTGATTCTGACCAACTGCTGGCTGCTGTATCGCAGAAAAAGGGTAATGGCAGAAGACAAAAAAAAAGACATTTTAAAGTTCTTGCAATTTCGTGTTGAAGTTGCCCATACAATGATTTCAGAGGATCACATTGAAACTGATGATGACGGTGGCGACGATGATCAACCTCCTGCCAAAAGGAGTAAAACTATTTCACTAACACCCAACAGAAAAAGATCTGGCTATTTCCCGAAAATGATGGATCTGAAAAATGCCATGAGATGTCGATAAAAAGATTGTAGCGGAAAAACTAGGGTGATGTGTGTGAAGTGTAATGTTTATTTGTGTGTGATTAGTGGACGTGATTGTTTTATAAAATTTCACGAAGATACATAATAAAAAATATTGTATTTGTAAATAATTGTAGTAATAAACTGTGAAAATAAATAGCGTCTTGTGGGAGTTGTGCTTTTTTGGTATTTCGTTAACGCTAACTGACTGCAAATACCATTGTCCGCATATAGGGCTTTGTCGGGTCGGGAGTGGTGGACGCGGTCGTGGGATCGTGTTCGGTTCAAATCTTGCAGAGATGTTAATTAGATCATATGTCTACCGTATTGATCGAAAAAATAAATAAATTACGTTAATTTCTTGATAGTGGACCGAGGAGATTAAGGGATTGTTGAGACTGTCATAGGCAACTTTATAAAAAGATCAGTTGTTTATATAACAACTATTTCAATTTTTAATGACGATTTTGTGTTCGTTTTTCAGTTTATTTGATTCAAACTTTTGACACGTTTTATACATCATTTAAATTTACATTCAAGGCTTTTTCAGGAGCATCCACTATCTTCAGTTAAAATTAAACTTAATAAAATAAACAATAAACTTTTGGCGGGTTATTGAATTGTTTGCAAAAAAGTTCTAATTTAAAATATTACTTAAGTACTATGAAAGTAACAAATTTATCCAAAAGTTTTAAATAATTTTAGAATTTTGATTAAGCAGAAACTAAAATTCTGGTCTTTTGACACTCGGCATCCCGAATAACGGTTGAGTATGCAGTTGATGTTGAGTTGACCTTGACCAGTTGGTTGGCTAGTTGCTGTAGTAAATCTTTAAAAAAAATTGATTTTTTTTTCCTCTTCCGATATGTTTAAATAACTTAAAAATGCGTGTGTGTCTGCTACCACAACAACAATAATATATCAATCAATCAATTAGCTTATAAAGCGCTATTTCCGCGATGTTCAACAGCGCTCCTTAATGAATTTTGAAAACAGATGGGTCTTGAGATCCGCTCTGAACTTCGCAAGTGATGGAGAAGTAGTCAGAGAAGTAGGTAGAGAGTTCCAGAGAAAAGGACCAGAAAAAGCAAAAGCAGATTTGGCAAGAGTGTTTAACACGAGTTAAGAAAAAGCGAGAAGAAGAAGACGATCGTAAACCGGGGCGTTTAGGTTCAATTAATATATCTTAATTTAGAGTTATAAGCAGTTAATTAAACATGAACCTAGCCAGAGATATCAGACCTTAATCTTTAATTGATTTTTTTATTAATTAAGTTAAGTATTTATGATTTTTTTAAGAAGAATGATTTGATTGTGGATGTATATTGTATCCTCTTTTTTGCTGTAACTGTGTTATAAATTTCAACGTATAACATTTTGAAAATGAATTATTAACAATTAAATTATTAAAAAGTTACCAGAGTTTAGATAAATTGTATATAAAATAAAGAACACTGCTGTCCTATCAGCTCCTGCAACATTCGTTGTCCCACTGAATCATACTTTTTTAATATATTTTTGGTTTCTGGTGCCATGGGTTCAAGGGGGTGAACATTGCAGTTGAGTTCTAGCAGGTGAATATTTAATTCATCTTTTAATAGACACAGCTGTTTACTGGTACTTTCGGCATGCAATTACTGATTTTATTTTTATTAAAATTAACAGGATATTTAAAATGTCAATCATCAGTATTTTGTGATGCATTGAGTAATATTAGGCAACATTCTTTAAATTTTTTGCCATCTGCCCTGGTAATCTGGTTGAACACGACACCAAATTTTGATTTGATGGCTTTAAGTGTAAAAACTGTAAATGTTTTTCTTTGTATGTTGGACCGTCGTGTCCTATAGTTACCACATCTCAATTGATGATGGCTTCAACTATTTGGATATTGGTAATTATATCCAACTGGCATGGCAATTGTTGATTTGCCTAGTTTGTCTGACAATTTTTGAGTTGCTTGGTTTTTATTGATGATAGTTTTAAATTCAATATTTGCATTTTGTACAGTGTACAGGTAACTTAGGTAGGTAGGTTGGTAGGTAGGTAGGTAGGTAGATTTTAGTAAAATAAACTACTAGTGCTTATTGTATGAGCACAATACAATAAATACATTATGCAATTTGCACAGTACAATACAATTTCATGCAATCATTCGGTGTTACATTTTTTGTACTCTAACATTCCCATGCTTCCCAGTTCCTCTAAATTGAAAAAATAATTTTCAACAGGAAAATGGATGATGATGAATTTGATGACATGGTTGCTAACAGTGAAGAGATAAGCAGCATCATCGATAATGGTCTTCCATCTGATGGTGATGACGATGTCGGCAAGTATTTTTGTCAAATTTTTTATTTTGAGTTTAAAAAAGGATAAAATTTTGATTAAAATTTATCCACTTCCCATATTTTTCTATTCCCTACAAACTTCCATATTATAACCTGGATATGCAATAGGGTGGAGCGAATTTATACATAAAAAAATTTTTTTCTTCTTTTTACTTTTCCTGGGGTTGGGAAATATGTCTTTTATCGAGTTATTTCAATGTGTAAATTTTGAATTTTATTGAACATTGTTTTGAGGTTCCTCTCGGCTGGAGACTGTTTATGAATTGCATTTCAAAAGTAAACAAAACAATATCATCAAATTAAACATGTTATTAACTCAAATAAATCATTTAAATCTTGAAAAACAAAACATTAGTGTTTACTAGTTCACATCAAAGACTTAAATAATGAAGTGTTTTTTAGTTTCAAATTTTGGTATATCATTTTGAGATGCAAGTTTAGTACGAATAAAGCCATCTCTTGCTTTTTCTCCACAAACTGAAAGTGACGCTTCTGTAACTAATTTTATCATTCTTTCTACTGCCTGAGTATGGCAAGGCAACTTCAAAAATTCAATGTTATTAGGAATATCCATTATCATCTGTTCTAAAGCTTCAGTTGTGATATCTTTTGTAAGGGGTGGCTCTGTGATCTCGGTTGCATGCCAATCGATCATGTCGTAATAGTTGATCGCATCAAAGTTTAGCTTTGGAACTTTGAAGACTCGAACAGTATTAGAG
>NW_008704083.1:3890868-3901505 GCF_000326865.2 Helobdella robusta
CTATTTTGAGATGGGCTCTTCTTTTTGTTCGTTCGCGCCTAATTTTACTTCTATCCACTATTTGAGATGAATTTGTTTTTGTTATTATTTGCAAATCTTGGAGAACAGCGTTGACTAGCAGTGAAGCCGATCGATCGGATATTCCAGTTCGATCACACGCTTGGGCTAAGTTAGGCAATTTAACACTTTTTCTAAAATTTGATGGAGAAGGTCTTCTAAGCTGGCTTGGTGTGGATGGTTTATACTCTTCTGAAGAGTCAGGTGGAAAATTGATTTGTTTTATTTCTTCAACTTCTTCAACTTCATCGAAAGCCAGGTTGTCACATTTCTGTTTTTTTGCACAAGGACCTTCAATCTTCGACAATCTGGCTTCTTCTTTGGCTTTTCTCGCCAGACTTTTCTGTAGACTTTGACTAATTTTTTTATCTGTATTGCCAATTATCATCTTACGCACTGTTCTTTGGTCGGTTAAAAAATCTCTTTCTCTTTTAGGCACTTTGTTTTTACAAAAACAATTATCAAAATCTTCACCACACTTGCATGCAGATATGTCAAACAAAGTTTTCTCACTGACTTCTCTAAACGCGAGCGTTTTTTCTTGTTCTTTTCATTTTCATTGTTCTTGGACTTTCTCATGTTCTTTTTTATTGATTTATATTTTTGATTCAGATTTGCTATCAAGCTTAAAATTCTTTGATCTGAAATGATTGGAATTGATGCTTTTTGCCAGATCTGTTTTAATTCGGTTAAAATAAGTCACGAAATGTTATTTACGCTAGGATCTTTTCCATTGGCACTTTCTTTTAGCAAATTCCTATTCCACAAATAACACTTCATTACGTCAGAGTTTGTAGGAAGGACATTTCCTAGCAAATCAGTAGGTAAACCAAAAACTTCACAAAATAATTCTTTACGTGTTTTAGGCATTTTATATTTGAAAAAAAAGTATAAAATCAGTTTGGTCGTCAATGGTAACTTCGAAAAGGAATCTAGCAAAAATTAGAGATGTGCATACTAATGAAATTGAATTGTTTCAGATTTATATATTAGTTTTCATTGTTGCTAAGCATAATCAAGAGTTTTAGGAGATGTTGTGTACTGTGTAGTATTTTTGAGCAGAATCGACCATTTTTATACGTTAATAGTCGAAACTTTACTTGTGTTAATAGTGAAAATCTAAAGGAGCCTAGAGGAACCTCAAGACGTATACAAAAGTGGTTTAAATTTTAGTGATTTATTAATTGACCTAAAAGACATCTTTTGACAACACAGGCATTTGAAATTTCGAAAAAAAAATTTTTCACTCCACCCTAATATGCAAACTATAATTTCACAATAGTAGTAAAATAATTTTTCTCAACTAAGTTACAGCAACTGGTCATTAGTTTCAAACTAATGCTTATTCATGGTCAAAAGGTATTTTTCAGTTCTTCAACCACCGTGCCGCAATTACAGCCAGTTTATAACAACATTCATCATTCTTATTCTGATCATGACTATATTTAATGAAAATAGCATACTTATTGAAATGTACTTGTTTACTTATTTATTTGTAGATATTTTTCAATAGATTTTTCAGTGTACTCTTATTCAATATGTTTACAAAATTTTTCACATTTGTCCCAACTTACTTTAGTAACTAACAATCTTGAGTTTTGTTCCAAATGAAACTTTCAAATACTGGTGATGATTTAATTGAAAAACTATAAAACCGAAACAGAAGTGAATGTTGAAGTACCTCAGGTATTTCCTTTTCCTTTCCCTCCCTACGATATTCAGCTGGCCTTCATGAGGAAGTTGTACGAAACTATTGAACTGAAAAAAATTGGGATCTTTGAAAGTCCTACAGGCACTGTTAGAGGCTTTTTTATTAGATTTTTTAAACTTTAAATGCATTTAAAAAATTTTGAAAAAATATTGACTGTTTTATAAATTTCAGATTAATATTTATAATTTTGTTTTGTCATATCTTGTTCATACATTTTTAGGAAAAAATGCATTTCTATTGTTTTCTATCCGATAATGATGTCATTATATGCGTAATTACCACATTGCAATTTATATGGATCCTTAATTGAAAGCACTAAAAACCAGTGTAAAGGCAAAGTTTTTGATTTTGAAAGAAGTGATGTGAAGGGCCTGTCACATTATTTGATGATCACTTAATTATGGCTACTGTGAAGGATTGTGATGTGTTCAATGAAAACTTTTTGATAAAATTTTTTTTTTTTTTTTTAAATGTTTTATGATGGTAATCTTAATTGTATGGTGTACTTTCTTGCTTTTCATGTACAATAATCAGAAACCAACATTCACACAATTTTCTAATATGATAAGTCAATTGGATTGCATTTCAGTGCAACTGTATTTGCATTTCGTTGTTATATTTCCAGGGCAAGTCCCTCAGTCTGATCTGTGGCTCCCTCTTGTGGCTGAAGCATCACGAGCATAGAAGTATGAATGAACTGAACAAACTATTAGATAAAAGGTAGATTTTTTAAGTCATAAAAAATATTCTATAAATAAATTTCTATTTTTCATGTTCAATAGCTCAGACAAAACAAAAACTGGCACATCAGTAAAGTCGGAAGGTATAGTGTTTAAACTGAAATTTTCTTTTGATTGACATCATTGTCATAAAGCTATGTTTTTATATAATTTATTAAATAATTAAAATGTTGAAGCAAGTGAAGATTGGATAAATGAGTTGCAAAGAAACAAGAAGAAGTAGCTAGAGCACAAGCACTACTGGTTAGTTGGTTGGATGGCTGGCCAGTTGGTTGTTTTGTTGGTTGGTTGGCTGGTTGGTTGGCTGGTTGGTTGGTTTGTTGGTTGTTTGGTTGGTTGGCTAGTTGGTTGGTTGGCTGGTTGGTTGGTTTGTTGGCTGGTTGGTTTGTTGGTTGGTTGGTTGGTTGGTTGGTTGGTTGGTTGGTTGGTTGGTTGGTTGGTTGGTTGGTTGGCTGGTTGGTTGGTTGTTTGGCTGACTGGTTGGTTGGCCGGTTGGTTGGCTGGTTGGTTGGCTGGTTGGTTGGTTAGCTGGCTGGCTGACCAGTTGGTTGGCTGGCTGGTTGGACATTGTTATTGCAATGTAAAAACAATGAGATGGTGTAATAATTGAGGTGCCTGTTAGTTGGTTGAGTGGCTGGTTAGTTAGTTGATTGGCTGTAATGTAATATAACAAATGTAAATGAATATTAAAATTGACTTTTTAGGAGGAAAATGAATCTAGAAAAAAACGTGAAGAAAAGTTGGAAAAAATAAAGTCTAACATAAAGCTGGCAAAAAGAAAAGTAAGTGTTTTGTAAATTTTTTCTAGCCCTATTGTGCCATCTAAAACTTGATGGTCAGCGTAATATTTTAGGTATTTTATAATAAGCCTTCCCTGTCTGTTAGATTTACGTATGATCAGTAGTATGCAAAAGGGATTTCTTAAATTCGATGAATTAAAATATTACTGTTCAACTTTACTATCTACTATTTGGTTCATCTCACCAAACCATCCATTCATCATTTGCAATCTTTGCATTGCACCATCCTTTTTGCCACATTTCGCCCATTTTTATATGATTTTGCAACAAAGATTTTTTTTTCAATAAGGATTATTTACATATGAAGTTAAAATTTTGTAACTGTTTCAAATACTAGTTATATATGCTGCTGTATACTGCAGAGAGATGCATTGAATGAACAGTTCAAGGAACTCTTCAACAATTCGAGTGACCTAAATGTCGTCACTGCACCTGAGTCTGATGAAGCTGCTGAAGATGATGACATCCTCTTAACTGATTACGTCAGTGATGATGATAACGATGTACCAAGCAAAATTAGAGATGATAGTGATGATGGAGGGGATGATGATGATGATCCAATGAAAGATGATCATGTCCTCAAGGTTACTTAACAATGATTTAAGGCTTGTTCATTGATTTTACACAGTTTTTAAATCATTTCATCATTTCATTTGCTCGATTCAACACTTAAATTGAAAAAAAGCGGTATTTTAAAATCGGCTATTTTTAGACACATATTTTTTCATATATACCAGCTTTCCCAGATATATCAACTCCCTAATTATTCACACCTCAGATATATTACTGCAGTCGAACGCACAGCCAGCTGTCCCAATTCATACACGAAGTACAGAACAGTCCTTACGCTGACGAGATCAGGCTGACGACGCTTGGTTCACGTTCGGTGAGATGGTGAATGAGTAAGGGGGCTGCTTGAAATCGTGGGTGGAGTGGTGACTGAAAGAAATGTGGTAATGATAGAAACAGTGTTAATGACTGAAGTGTTGTTGGGGGAATGCCGTCAATCTATTTTCAATTTTTCTTGCTAGAATTTTTTAAAAATTGTTCATTAGGCATATCTACATGATGAATTGGGATAACAACAGTTTTATTAAATTTTCATAATAAACTTGGATAATAATTCTCTTTTCAATAAATTGAACAATTTCTAGAAAATTCTGGTAAGGAAAATTGAAAAGACAAACAATAAATTGAAAATTGATTAATGCCAACAATTTGGTAGAATTCATACAATACTATATAAAATATGGTCTTCCAACATACATACATATATATATATATGTATATATTTATACAATATTCTATAAATTCTATCGAATTTTTGGCGTTAATATGTTCGGTAGAATTTATAGAATATTGTAAAAATTATGGTCTATTACATTATATTCTATATCTATTATATATATATAATACCGAATGTTTGGCGTTAATATGTTTGTAGTTCGTTTTTTCAATTTTTCTCACTAAAGTTTTTTGGTGAACGTTTATAACAACAACAACACACGTTTAGACGACATTTTCCCCAAGATCGGGGGTTGCCGTTTGGCTACCTATGATGAAACCATTGTCACTTCTGTCATCATAAGTAATTTATTTGGCTAATTTTTACGCAGGACGCTCTTCCTTACGCAACCACAGTTATAAGCGGTGGGCCTAGCCTTTGATGATCCAACATCACTCACAAGGCAGTGAGGGTCAGTTTAATATCATAACCAGGACATTTTTTGGTGAACGTTTAGTTTATTAAAATTCAAAATAAACTTATTTTCCGAATTCATGCTGCAAACAAAGCCTATATTTCCCTATATAAACAGCAGAAAGCACTGATGATGATTCATTCGGAATCGAAATATGGCCTTATTTGGTTAAATAAGTTTATTTTGAATTTTAATAAACTAAACGTTCACCAAAAAACTTTAGTGGGAAAAATTGAAAAAACGAACTACAAACATATTAACGCCAAACATTCGGTAGAATTTATAGAATATTGTAAATATATATATATATATATATATATATATATATATATATATATATATATATATATATATATATATATATTGAATAAAGACTGTCTAGTGATTTTAGTCTTGTGTTTCTCTTTCATGTGATTCTTTATAGCGCCAGTACTGTGCCTGTAAAAAAAAATGTTTGATCATCTGGGCACAACCACAACATATCAATTTGAATATCGAAGGTGGTATAGAAATACCGAAAAAAGCTTTTCTGTTCTATCATGCATAAAATAAACAAAAATTTTGCTTTTGAACTAAAGAAACTTGAAAATGATTTACGATCAATCGTTAGAAAAACCAAAAAGTTAAATTGGAGGTTAACAAACGCCGAACGTACTGTTATTTTCATCAATAATATATATATATTATGTGTGTGTGTGTTTGTGTGTGTGTGTGTGTGTGTGTGTGTGTGTGTGTGTGTGTGTGTGTGTGTGTGTGTGTGTGTGTGTGTGTGTGTGTGATATGTGATAGATACATGTGGTATCTATCTTTTTTTTATAGAACATTTTCTTTTTTTTCTGTTCTGCTATTTATGTTGAATTTAGTTCATTTTTTTCTGAATGGGTAAGAGGCATCTTGATGCCCTCTGGTCAGTTGTTAAATAAAATATATATATATATATATTGAATCTAAACTAGGATCATATTTTTTTTATTATAAAAAAATTAAAATAAATTTGGTGCTGGTTTGGAATGAAGTATTCAGCTTGAAATTTCATTTTTTTATTATTTTCTGACAATTTTTTATAGTGGAATATTATTTCTTTTTCAGAATCTATGTATCAACAATGTGGTCAAACGGCTTGGATCCCTATCACTTATCAATGAAAAGTGCATCGATATGCAGAAGAATGGTACTTATCTTAAAGAATTATTATATTTAAATAAAATATTCATAAATTCTTTATAAAAAGATTTATTTATTACTCTTTGTACAATTTTATTTTAATTAATTAAAATTTTCAATATCTAATATTTCAAGTAATTTTCTAATCAATTTTTCTAACCTAATAAATTTGAATTATTTCTTCCCAAACAGCAAAGACCAAATCAAGTGAGCCATCAAAGAAGAGGACCAGACAGCAAAATAGCACGTGTCCCTTCTACAAGCTTGATGGTATTGCTGAGTTGAGAGATAGGCTGCTGGTTAGTAAGTGGGACTCTTGTCGACAGTTGTGTCATTGAATGAAGACATATGTCAGTTAACTGGACAAAACATTGTTATGAAATTGTTTAGTGGATGGTTTTATATCACGTGATGACTCCTCATAAAGGTTGAAGTGAAAGACATTGAGGACTTAGTTGTTACGGGCAAACAGTCAAAGTCATGTCCATATTATGCTTCAAGGAGAGCCGTTCCTTCTGCTCGGGTCATTTATTGTCAATTATAGTTTTAACCACATTGTTTAAACATTTAAATTTTTTTAAACTTTCAAACATTCCTTCAAAATTTTTCTTTCTGAACTATCTCTTCATTTAACCTCCTACTTACGAAATCATTTTAAAATGAAGTTGGTCGTCTTGCCTTACAACACACTGCTGCACAAGTGGACTCGTGAATCTTCGGGCATCGTACTTGACAACAACATCGTAATAATTGATGAAGGACACAATCTCATAGATTCCATAAGCCAAATGCACAGCATTGAACTGTCTGGTTTGCAGGTGAATGTTGTGTAAATACGTAAATGATTTACATAATGATTGTGTAGACCGTTAAATGTTTGCCATACCAATGTTAAAATGTCCTAGTATTGATAGCTTCTCAATAGACACATTTTATCTGGATACTTTTCTTCCATATTGTGATAATAAACCACAATGTTGATTAACTATGGATCTATATAACGCTTCGATTTATTTTTCTGTTAAATTCGACAATTGTTGTTTTTTGTTTTGTTTTTTATTTTGTTTTTTACATTTGTATGCGCTTTTGATAAACTTAGATTTTAATTGATCATTCAACACTTTATTTTGTTAATTTTTTAAATTTTGCAACAGTTATGCTCGACGCACAGTCATCTTATGCAATATTTGGAAAGATACAAAAACAAACTGAAAGCAAAGAATGTCCTTTATATCGACCAGCTCATCTTCATCATCAACAGCTTCATTAAAGTTTTTGGAGGTTTTAAATATTGTTCACCAAATATTCCGTTTTTTTATTTTAAAAGAAATAAAAAAAAATAAATTAATGCACTTTTGTTGATAATGCAAATACGAAATAGCAATGTTTTTGAAGCCATTAAGGTAGAGAAAGTCACATCGTTTCAATATCTAGATTGTACTGGAACAGCTGAAACTGCCGTTCGAGCACGCATACGTGCAGCCTGGAATAAATGGCATCTTCTTGCTTCTAAATTGATGCGGCGTGACATCCCACTACCACTACGATCAAGACTATAAATCTGTGATACGTCCAGTGTTGTTATATGGTGCAGAAACATGGCCAATGACAACCAAACTGGAACAACAACTTCAACGAACCGACATGAAAATGCTCCGATGGATGCAACGAATTAGTCTGAAGGACCACATCAAATCTACCGAAATCCTGCCTCGTTCTGGTTTAGATATAAAGGACGAATGCCGGCAACACCGTCTGCGGTGGTTTGGTCATGCCAAACGAAGTGGAAACAGTGCCATAACTTCTCTTGCAGATGTTGAAGTACCTGGCACACGTCCCAAAGGCTGTCCAAAGAAGTCCTGGTCGCAAACAATCGAGCAAGACATGAAAGCTCTCAATTTAAATGAAATGGATACAACTGATCGTCTAATTTGACGCAAAAAATTGATGGCAAAGAAAACAACGTCCTACCTCTAGGAACTGGGTCTCTGGACGCTAAACGAAGATTGATTAATTGTTGATAATGCACTTCTTTTATTTACTGGAATGGTAAATTTCGAAGTGGTTCACTGCTTAATTTATTCGATCAAGATTATAAACACTTAAATTAACATTAATGCATCTCTCCGTTTTTTATTATTTTTTATTTGTTTCTGTTCAGGCAAACCTCCAGATCACAAACAGAATCCAACAGTCCCAACAAATATCCGTTAGTTACATAAAACTGATAGAATTATACTTAGTTCTTATCTATACAAATTTGTATAAGTTGCAAGAGGCTAGATTTTAAGTTTAATTTGATGTTTATTTCAATAAAGCTTCTTCAAGCAAGATAATGACGCTCTATGATTTCTTATTCCATTGTCGTTTAGACAACATGAACCTTTTCAAAATACGGAGATATTGTCACAAAAGTCTTATTGCAAAAAAGGTAATGTTGGTCATTTATTTTTTGCTTTCACTGAACTCCTTTCAAACTTAATTCATCAATTTATTAAGTCAGTTTTGATGTTTGATAAGTCACATAATTTTGTTAACTGTATTATAAAACATAAAAAAAAGGTAATTTTACTCAGAAAAACAATTACATTGACCGTTTAAAAGTGTTTTTAAAGTATTTTCTATTTAGAAGTTATAGTAAGGGGAAATAATAATGTAAAAGTTCCAAGTGACGTTTGTTACTACGTCGACGAGTGTCGATAAAAGTGAGTATCTCAACTGATTGGAAAAGACAAAATAATGTTTAATATTTATTTAGTTCATATATAACTAAGATATGGTTATATAGGAAAATATTTATGTTTAAAGAACCGTCAGTGATGGCTTATAATACTGTGTACATTTTTATTTTTACAATGTTTAGATGAATTTTTCAACATTTCTAGCTGCACGGTTTCACACAGAGATCACTCTCTTCCCTTAATGTTCCAGGTTAGTTGCTCAAGTGACAAATTTGTAATTCGTTTTTTCTATTCTATATTCGCTTAACACTTCTTTAATTATATAAGAAGCGAAATTTTTTGGTTTTTCCATTATCATTACCGTACTAATGCATTCAAAAGTTTGCATTTTACAACTAAATAACAATAAAAAGGTTTAAATATTGGAATTAAAATATTTTAATGATTAAGAGAAATCTAGTGTGTTTTTTTAAACTTCATCTGATAATTTAGAGACTAACGCAAAACAGTAAAAATCCATCAATTAAATACCATGTAGAAAGTGGCCTGGTTTAAGCTTAAATTATGTTTTTGTGGACAAACTGACACTCGCATGGCGTGGGTAATCTATTGAAATAGCAATTATCTTAATTTATTTTATTAATTTGTTCAATTGTCTTCAACAAATAAAAGTTTTTCAGTGTACATTATACGACGAAAAAATATAATGGTTTTTTTCAACAGACAGAAATTTGGTACTTTTTATGGAAAGTACATTATATTTGAGTATGTTGTGTTATATCTCTACAAAAAAGAATGTAAAAATGTTGGGGTTATAAACTTTTGTACTTTAAAAACAGAGGTACTTCTTGAATGTGTCCGTAATAACAAAGTTTTGTTGTGTGGTGAGTGTTTCATAATTCATTGTTTTCGAAAAGAGTTGTTAATATGGAGCTTCTGCAAAATATTTGGTGTGAAACTGAAAGAGTAGTTAGTTCCCATGAAGCACAGCATAGAAATTTACAACTAACAATCTTATTTCATCAAACAGAAAGTCAGCCTCGAGAAAAAGGTGCAACTGCTTGGGCCCTATCGAACTTTCTTCCAGAGATTCAACAGCAGAACGCTTTAAAACAGAAGAAAACCATCGACGAAAATTATGAAGAATTTGGTAGGGAAGGTGTTCCATAAATTTTTTGCTCCATCCATTTTGATTTCTAATATGTAATTGATTTCAAGTAATTCAACAATATTTCATAGCACATTAAACATGTTTTCAACTTGTTTAAATTATAATAAAATTTTTAAAAGCTGTCACGGTTGCGTAACAAAGTTATTGAACCGTATTAATTAATTAATCTACACTGGTCATATTAAAGTGACAGTTAATGAAATGCAGTGCGGGTTTATGCCTGGTATTGGAACGGTGGATGCGTTGTTCATGGTGAGAATGTTGCAGGAGAATTATAGAAAGAAGAAACGAAGATTGTACATGTGTTTTGTGGATCTAGAAAAGGCTTTTGATCGAGTATCGAGGAAAGTCATTGAATGGGCGTTGAGGAAGAAAGGAGTGAATGAGAGACTTGTTGAAGCTGTGATGCAGCTGTATGAAGGGGCAAAGACAAAGGTGAGGGTTGGAAGGGGGATGTCGGACGCTTTTAGTGTTAAGGTAAGAGTGCATCAAGGATCAGTGTTATCACCGTTTCTGTTTGCAATTGTGATGGATGTTGTGTGTGGAAACATAATGGATGGGTTGTTATTTGAGATTTTGTATGCAGATGATTTAGTCTTGATGGCTGATAGCA
>NW_008704083.1:3901555-3920841 GCF_000326865.2 Helobdella robusta
GTATTGTGTATAGGATGTCAGAAATGGGTGCATAAGAGATGTAGTGGTGTGAGGGGGGCACTGAAAAAGGTGGAAGGCACGTTCAAATGTAAGAAATGTGTTCATGGTGTGATTAATAGGACGGACTTAAGGACGGGGTTGAGTGGTGGTATTGAAAGAGTGGAAAGCTTTGTTTACTTAGGGGATAAGCTGAACGCGGATGGAGGATGTTTGAGCGCAGTTACGGCTAGAGTTCGTGTGGGATGGATGAAATTTAGGGAACTGGATGGGGTATTGTGTGGAAAGAAATAATCAGTGAAGATGAAAGGGAGGGTATATAAAGCATGTGGGAGAGCAGCGATGGTATATGGTGGTGAAACTTGGGTGTTGAGGAGAGAGGAGGAAAGTGTACTGCAGAGGGCTAAAAGAGCTATGGTGAGGATGATGTGTGGGGTTAAAGTGAAGGATAGGAGGAGTAGTACAGAGCTGATGTCAATGATGGGACTGAATGAGGACATTGTGACATTGATAAGGAGATCGAGGTTGCGGTGGTATGGACATGTGTTGAGAAGGGATGAAAGGGTCGGTATTAGGCGAGCGTTGGAGTTCGAGGTTGAAGGAGTGGTAGGAAGGGGTCGTCCGCGATTGGGATGGAGAGAGAAGGTGGAGAAGGACAGGGTGAAAGCGGGGTTGCGTGATACTGAGGCGAGTGACAGATGTGGATGGCGTCGAGGGGTATTTCAGTTTCATCATAGATAACCAAACGGCAACCCCCGATCTCGGGGAAAATGTCGTCTAAACGTGTGTTGTTGGTCATATTAAACTTCCAATCACATTGCAGCTGCTTCCACAGATGCAGAATGCAATTATAAGGCAATCTCTCCCTCACTTAATCAGATTGTAAATTTCCTTGAAGCTCTCACAAATGCAGATAAGGATGGCAGGGTGCTCATTACTAACAAAGGTAAACTTTCCATTTGAGTGATTGTTGTTTGTTATTTTGATTTTTGTTTCAATTAATTTTTTTTAAATTTTGTTTCTGAAACAGTTTATTATGTTAATGTTGAGGATCGATCATGTTAAATAGTTTTTGTTACATTGTGGCCACTATTTAATTGTTTGTTGCGTTAGGCAAGTATTTAACTTTATATGTGTTCAATGTGTCATCCATAAAATATAAGATGGCATGGAGTTTTTTTATTTCAACTAGCTAGATTGTTTAAGTTTTATTTTTTTTTAGAACCAAATGTTAAATGATCATTACAACCAGGTAACATCAACCAATCAAGCATTAAGTTTCTCATGCTGAATCCATCAATCCACTTCAAAGAAGTCGTTGAGAAGGCTCGTGCGGTCATTATCGCCGGAGGCACCATGCATCCCGTTAGTAGTTGTGCGTGCGTGTAAGTGTTTGTTTGTGCGTGTGTATGTATGTGTTTGTTGTTATGTGTGTGTGTATGCGTTTGTTTGTGTGTGTGTACATGTAAGTGTTTGTTTGTGTGTGTATGTGTGAGCGTGTGGTGTGAACGTCAGGATTTATCATTAACTGTGTGTTGTGATTTTTTTTGTGTGTTGCTGATAAGTGTGCTGGTTTTTTAAATGCAGTTTTAGAGTTTATTTTCATTCATGCTAATTATTAAGATTTCAGATTTCAAAGAACAATTGCTTCTCTCAATCGGTGTAAAGCCAAACAAAATTGTCGAATACACTTGTGGTAAGTTCTGTATAATTTTGTATAATTTGTTCATATGCTCTATTCATGTTTTATTCATTTTCTAAGAACATGTAGAGCTAGAGATTTGTTTAATATCACATTCATTGATTCACCATTGATCCAATTCATCATTTACTTCTGAGAAATGTTTCCACTACGAACCACTAAAAAATTTGTTGTTCCTCAAACTAATGTTTTCTTAGCTGTTTTGACGACAAATTGTCTTATTGTATTTTATGGCATGAATGTTAAGACAGGTTAACACAATGAACATATTGGCTTAATCTTTGTAGTCTACATTTCATGGATAATGTTCATTTTTTCGTTGTAAAGTGTACCATCAGTTTGAATTGACCCTTGAGAATAAAATGCATTGTCTCATTCACTAGACCACATTATATCACGTGATCATCTGCTCACCATCACCATGGCCCATGGACCGTCTGGTCATCATCTTGACTTCACTTACAACAACAGAGGCTCAACTGATACAGTAAGGTTAAATTTTGAATGATATAAAATTCGTTTGTAACCTTATCCTAACTTTCAAAATGTTCGGTGTTTTGTGATGTTGACACCTATTGTTAACTAACTTGAAGAGATTAGCCAAATTTCAAACTTTTAGGAAATAAGCCATTAAATTGACGCTATTGAAACCTAAACAATTGCAGATAAAAGAATTGGGTCGAGTTGTGTACAATGCCTGCTACGTGGTTCCAGCTGGTGTCGTCTGTTTCTTCTCATCGTTCGAATACATGACTCAAGTGTTGGACTGCTGGAGGACTAATGGATTTATTGAGAAAATTGAAGCCAGAAAAATGGTTTAAACAAATTTGAAACTTGGTTTCATAATCTAAATATGTCTAAACACAAACTTATTTAAAATTAAATTGTTAAAATTAAAATTATTAAAATAAAATTATTTAAATCACTGATTTATACAGATTTATAAAGAGCCAAAGAAAGCAAGTGAAGTGGAGAAAGTTTTGGAGGAATACTCAAGCTTTATAAACGTAATGTAATTGTTTTTTTCTTGATTTGATCTGCAATGTGTTTCTTTGTTTAGAAAATAAACATTAGGTGATTATGAGTATAATAAACTAAAAATGGTAAAATAGGACTAAATTCTGCGAAATTAATTCAAAGAAATTGTTCACAGAGATGTCAATCACAACCAACAACTGCCAGGGCAGCCAGCTTTCAAGCATCGAATGAACCAATGGTAAAAGATGGGGCTATTATGTTCTGTGTGGTAGGTGGAAAAATGAGCGAGGGCATAAACTTTTCTGATAACATGGGGAGGTACCAGCCATTCTATATTTCAGTTATTAAATATGTTTCAAGCCGAATATTTAGAATAAAGGTCTATTTTTTTTAACAAATAAAGAGTTTGTGCAGTACACACATGTATGTTGTCAATGTGTAAAATATATACTATATACATTTAACTAATATATCATATCTCAATATTATACCTAAAAATTGATTTAAATATAAATCAAGTTAAAAATGTATTTATAAATCTTGCAGTTTTTGGCAAACTAATGAAATTAAGTATATATCCCATCTCACCCATTTATTTATCTATCCTGGCACAAGAAGCCATTTTACGTAATTGTTGAGAGTAATATTTCTTTGCAGGTGTGTTATAATGGTGGGTCTTCCGTACCCCAACCCAAATTCTGTCGAATTGAAAGAAAAAATGGATTACCTCAACAGCAATCAGGTTTGTTCAGTGTTATTGACCAAATTAAATTTACCGGTATGGTAAAATATACTTTAGCCTAAAAGTTTCATCTAGCTTTCGATGTTTTTTATCTGTTGTCAAATTTTTTTGATAGGCTTTATCAGTATATTATATAATTATTGGATGAGGACATGGTAGACTTCGATATGTAGAGTAGAATATATTTACAATATAATGTGTGTTACATTGAAATTTAAAATTATAGAAAAGATTTATTTGTCCTTAGAATTCGTCAAAGGCTGGTAAGCCATCAGGGCAGGCATATTACGAAAGTATTTGCATGAAAGCCATCAATCAAAGCATTGGTCAGTCATATCTAGTTTATCAAATTGCATATCTTTAATTTTCGTCAGAATCTATTGCACGTGTGTGTGTGTGCATCATTTTTATATAGCAGTCGTGAAATTTTACTTCGTTTAGTTCGTATTTATTGACAATTTTTAAGGTTCCCAGTTTGTTCTTCAAATTTTTGATTTTATAAAATAAAAGTTTATTGACAATCATAATCAGATAGAAATATGATTTGGTATTCTTTTGAAATTAAAATGGCATTACTACATTATGCATTGTTTGATGATAAAAACTGAACAGGTAGGGCCATACGGCACAAGAATGACTATGCCTGCATCTTATTGCTAGATCACCGATTCGCTGCAAAATCTGTTCTTTCCAAACTGCCTGCCTGGATTCAGGGATGTGTTCAAGTTCATGATAGATTCGGACCGGCATTAGCCAGCTTGAAAAAAGTATGCTAAATAAGTTTTATTCTAAAAGATTATAACTGATTTTATTAAGTTTAAAAAAATCATTTTCCAATTGCAGTTTTTCTACAACAAAAAAAGTGAGCAACCCGACCAGCCGCATAGAGCTTCAATCACGTGAACCATTCCGACTAAGTTTACATTGGATATCTTTTTGACAGCATCAAGCTCAAACTTAATTTTTTACTTATCTTTAAAAGTCTTTAAAAGCTTCTAAAACAACTTAATTGTGAAATGTACCAAACACTTTATTTTTTGTTGCAACACATCGCTTTAAATACAAAAATGATGTAAAATAAAAATAATAAAATAAACATTATGGATAACAGGAAAAATCAAATAATTTTTTTAGAAAATTTATTATGCAGGACATTCAACTTGCTTCAGTCTGAAAATAAATTCTAATAAATACATTTGTAATTGAATTTCGATCGGAACGACTGTCACAACAAAACCTGGAATGCCTGCTTTTTCAAGCATGCTCTGCTGGTCAATGATTTTCTGATCCAGTGTCTTGATTATGTACGTGTCCATCTTTTTCAATTCTTTTGCACAGTTCTCTTCAAATTCCTTTCATAACAAAAGTTTCAAGAACATAATTCATTGCCTACAAAAGCGGATCAAAAAATTATTAGACATTACCTGCATTTCTTTCTGGCAGCGGGCTTGTATATATGGCAACTCATGAGGCTTGTGGACGTTATCTTGAAGTAGATCTCTATGCTTCTTCTTCAAACTCTCTTTGCTAGCTGAAGGTAGTATGAGTTTATGTTGCTAAAAGATTTGAATGTACGGATGTTGAAATGAGTCCAAGAATTTTGAATGAGTTTTATAAGTTAATCTAATAATTTGTAGCTAAAGAGCTAATATAAGATAATGTAAGCCTATATCTTCCAAAAACACAACTATTGAAATTAGAAAATTTATTTATATTTTTTGAATAAATAAAGTTTATGATTTATGATTTGATTACCAATAATGTAAAATAGATACACACCTAATAAATTTATTCATAATAAGCTACTTAGCTACTTTAGCAAGATTTTGTGAAGATGGTTTAATAGTTATGACATGAACATTATGGTAATGCCACACATGCACATGTTTAAAAAAAATTAGTTCTGATAATGAGCACGGCAACGTAGCTCAAACACTTGAAAGAAAGAATAAAGTTTGGAGAATGACGAAATTGCTGATATGTCTGTTAAATGATAACATATGAATACCAAAGTTGAGATAATGCTTAAAGTATTTTTGCAGCTAATTTCAATATACATGTTGAATAGAAAATGGAAAAGTAAATAAAATTATAAAAAGTTAAATTATGATGAAATTAGTTGACAGAGATAAGAGTTGTCTAGTATAACTCTAAGCTTATGCCAATTTAAAATTGAAAGAGAATACATAATATGCGCGTCATCAATTATTTACAAATAAAGTGCGCAAATACGATTGAGCTACAGATAAAAAGTTTTGTTACAACTTAAACAGTACTTTTTTGCTCTTTGGTCAAGTTCAGTCGTTGATTAGATAAATTTCTTTCTTCCAACTGCTGAACTTCTTTAAGGCCTGCCACAATTTCAAACAATTGTGAATCGAGCAAAACTTTGGCCAGGTCAGAAAGTACATTATATGGAAGTCGTTGTTGATATTTCCTACAAATAAATCAATAAATACCAATGCATACGCAAATATGTATTCGTCTACGTGTAAGTGTAACTTATATGCAATAGATTCGTGATACAAAAATCATTAACAAGGCATTTATACAATAATCTTTGACTGAGTTTAAGTAAAATATTTTTGGTTTGCATTTTTTGCATGTTAATTTTCCTTTCCTTTTTCTGACTGAACAACTTCACTAATATTCTTTTGTTAGCTATTGCATAAAGATCCATCACTTTATATATCTCTTGTACACAACAACAAATTCAACGATTTTACAATCATTAAATTTGTACATTTACACCTTTGTACAGTCTCCTTTCCTACAGTCTTGACGGTAATAATAATAATAAATTACCATAAATTGTCAGTAATTGAATTTAAAACTTGTTTTATTAATTAATTTATTAATGTATTTCATTCATTTATTCTACATATTTTATATTCATACTCATTCATTTTTTTTATTTCTTTTCACCTTATTATTTATGTATTCTTTTCATCTTTTAACGTCTTGCATATAACAATAAATGAATCTTAAAAAATAAAATTATAAAATAGACGTAAAATAAACAACCGGTTTACATCAGTACAAATTCAATAGATCCACCAACAAACAACCATTAAATTTATGATTTATCAATAAAATAATGCTGCCTAATGCATGGTCGGTGAGTTAGCTCAGTCGGTAGAAGTGCCATGTCTCCTGCAGTTACACTTCACTTCATTTACATTTCAATCAAGTTGGCCAGATCAATAGGAATAATAAATAGAATAAAGTTTTATCTTCCAAAAAAATGTTGAAATCTTCTTTATAACGCCATCTGTCTGCCCCATGTATCATACTGCAACGTCATTTGGGCCAGTGCTTATCTATCAACTACCATTTCTGTAAAAGTTCTGATGAAAAGAGCAATGAGGATCATCACGCTTTGTCAAAAAGATGCTTACACACCTCAACTGTTCAAATTAACTAATAAATTAGATTTTGATAAATTAAATTTATATTTTACAGCCAATTTTGTATATAAACAACTTTCAAACAAACTTCCTTCTATTTTCAATAATTATTTTATTCGGATGAATAATTCCAGACGTCAATATAATAAATTAGCAAATAAATCAAAAGCATACACACTTTTTTCTCATCATTTGTAAAGGGCCAAGAATTTGGAATGCTTTTTTAAAACATGGTTTTCCATTCAATAAAATTAATGAAGCAAATTTTAAAAATAAATTGAAGATTTATTTGTTGAATAATGACATTGAATGTTAACTGTTGCTGATCGCTGAATGAACGGATGTATTTGTACATTTTTTGTTTATTTATTTTATTATCTATCGGTTTAATTTCTGTATACTAAATTGATTGCTTGATTGAGTAATTGGTTGATTGATTGGTTGATTGATTGATCTCATTGGAAAAGTTGCATCTAATTTACTTAGTAGAAAAAATCCACAGACATCAGTATATAGTTTTTATATATCAATTATTTACTGTGAGATCTACTATTCATGTCGTTCTATATATTGCTTAAATATTCAACACACGTTTAGACGACATTTTCCCCGAGATCGGAGGTTGCCGTTTGGCTACCTATGATGAAACCGAATGTCATAAATATTTTATTGGCTAATTTTTACGCAGGACGCCCTTCCTTACGCAACCACAGTTATAAGTTGTGGGCCTAGCCTTTGATGATCCAACATCACTCACAACCCTAACCAGAACATATTGCTTAAATATATACTATATAGATAATTATGTAATGTCTATCCCATGTTTTTCTGGATAGATACCAAACATTGTTATACATGAACCGTGAACCATCATACTAACAACTAACACCTGTTTTGCTAACATAGTTGAGTTTGTTAATTTACTAACAACTAACATCTAACATGCCTCTCATAGATCATTTAGGGAAAATTTTTATTATTTGCTGAAAATTTTTGTGTGAGCTTAGAACATTTCTGTTTAAGTGGCCATACGCGATGAATTTTATATAAATTCTATTATGGTCATCCTGCTTTCTTTTGATTTTTAATTTTGAGAAGCAAATAAAATTTCGTTTCATTTCGTTACGCAGTGGCCGGTTCGAATATAGTTGGTTGAAACTCAAAGACTATCATATGCCATGTGTATGTACATAGTGTCTTTTAATGGCATGAGGGTTTAAATACAAGGATGATATGTAAGCGGCCCTGCATATATCAGAACTGAAATTATTAAAATCAAGATTTTAAATCCAGGCAAAAAAATTTTCAAGATAAAATTTTAAGATACTGATTAAATTCTGGCAAGATCAGAGATGTCTCTTATGCAAAAAGAGTTTGTGACATTTTGAGTCACAAACTCTGTGTGTGAGTTTTGTAGGCTTCTTTTTTACTTTTAAAATATTTTTGTTTGCTAATGCCAACTAACACACTAACCGTGGTAGATCTTTAGCCATTTCTTGTAGATGATTTAAATAACAATAATGTCTATTTTGAAGTTCTTCTTTACTTTCCATTCCATTCCCATATGCATACATTATATTTTTATACTTTATTATCAATTATTAACTATTATATTATTTAATATTTTAATTGGGTGTGCAGTATTTATGTATTATATATGATACATGTTATTAAACCATCATCACCATTATTTAATTTTTAATTAATCAATATTAAAACTTTAATTTAATAATGTTTAATTTTTAATACTTTAATAATTAATTTTAATTACTCTGGGAGAGGAGCTTGTCATGTGTCTCTTTAAAATTAAGAAGCGGTTGACTGTTATAAATAAATAAATATTGCTGAGAAAACTAGTGTTGAATATCGCGGAAATAGCGCTTTATTAGTCAATCAATTAATCAATCAATTAGCATTGATTGATTAATTGATTGATTTTCTTATTTCACCTTAAAATTAATAAACGTTTGACGATTTGAACGTTCGCAAACTTTGCAACAATAAAGGAACACCAGCCCTATTTAATTACTTTTAAATTATAAACACCGAAAATGTGTTTACATTTAATGAAAGACTATAAATAAGAATGTAAACATTATAAATTATTTAAGTAGGTCAAGTATAACGTTTAAGTACGGATTCGTTTTCAGATATCGACGGAAAAGGTAAATAAATCTGAAATTGAAACATTTAAAGACGCCCTCACAAAATCAGCAAGGAAAGTTATACCTGTGGAAGAGCAAAGAAGAGGTCATAAATGGATAACAGATGACATCGTATTTCTGATGGATGAACGAAATATCCCTATATAAGCGGCGATGATGAGTAAAATCAAAATAAGGCATATACTCTTCACCTTGAACACCGACGATTTTCTTATTAATTTCAATAAATTGGATAATTATTATAAAATTACTGTCAGAAATCCAATCCAATTTCTATAGATTTAACTGGGCTCAACCCAAAATTCGTGAAGCGAACAATTATACAGATAATACAAAAACTAACAACAACAGAATAAATAACTTAAAAAATTAAAATGATATAAAATAACAATATAATAATAAAAAATTATGATAAAAAAAAGCATATACATAAAAATTCAATGAATATGCTCATGCTCTCTAGCATTTGATAACCCACTCACATGCATATATATATATATATATATATATATATATATATATATATATATATATATATATATATATATTTTTATTTGTTTATTCTTTATTTGTGTGATATATAATATTCTGTACATGCCGTATATATGTAAATATATATGTGTGTGTTTGTATGTATATGAATAATATTAACAAATGTAAATTCTCAACGTTGAACGTTCGTTGGAAACTTAATAGAACAAACGAAATTCTGGATGAGTTCGTATACTCACTGTATAGATCGCTCTTTGCTACAATTTATATAATAAGAAACGAAAAATGTTTCCGTCGTCTGGTTACTTCAAAGGATTCGTATGTCCATTTTTTGTGAGTGGATTGTGCGATCGCCCCAACTGCCATTACAGGCACGTTGAAGAAGAAAGACCATCTACTGCAGGTTCATTTCATTTTTTCTTTTTTAAATTCAATTTTTTATTGTTTTTATTAATTTATTTAATTTAATTTATCGATCTTTTTATTTTCTATTGTTTTTATTGCAAAATAATATATTATTTAAAAATTTTCATTATTGCTTCATCTTCATAACCTTTGAGAAATATAAAATTACGAAAATAGGAAATAAAAAACATGAAAAATGATTTAAAAAATAAAAAAACTCCACACCATTATCAATTTTTTTTTATACAAAAGTTAAGGCAACAACAATGATCAAACAAACAAAATGAATACGCATTATAAATGCTCCTTTCTCTTTCTGCTTTTTAGTTATGTTGTAAATTTAATCCAATTTCTAAAATATATAATTTTTGTTTTTTAATAAATAAATTCTTTTGCTCAAGTATTTTAACACATAAACAAAACTTTATTTGAATAAAGAATCTATCCATTTGTCGCTGAATCAAAGGCAGCCTTACTATCCCTCACTAAACAACGCACAAAGACATGCTAGCAATTCAGTTCATGGCTTTAACCATAACCAAAATCTACCAATAAATTTTCTTGCCGATACGGTACCTCAATATATCCCAACCCCAATTCCTCTTCTTAAACAACTAAAGTTAAATAATGGTGAATGTTCAGAAGGAATTGCTTCTATTGACACAGTACCACAATCAAATGTCCTTCCAGAAAAAATTGTACAATCTTCTGCTGATGGCATAAAAAAAGTTACCACTAATGATGCCAACAAGAAACAAGCAACGTCGATATCAGAACCTTCTAAAATCAGTCTGCCCTCGGCATCCTCTCGTGTTGCTTCATCAAAATCATCACCAGTGCTGTATACAAATGTAAAAAATGACTCATCGGCTACAAAATCTTCCGGTATTAAGCGAAAGTTAGATGCTAACTGCACCAAAAAACCAGATAAAAAATTAAAAACTGAAACAGCCAGTAGCAAAATGTGTAATAATAACCAAAATGATAAGCAGAAAGTTGTTGAAATTAATGATGGCAGAAATATTGAATGCAGGACCAGAGAACAAAAAGATGAAAAAAATGCTAAAATAGTTGCTTCACAGTCCAAAGAAAAGAAAAATGTTGCTGACATTGGAAATAATGAGCTTAAAGCAGCTGAAGATAGCTGTGGCAAAAAACTCAATGCCAGTATAAATAAAAAAAATAATGAAAATTGTAAAATTAATTTATTGACCAATAAAAAAAACTCTGATGGCAGTCATAAGAAGGGACTTACTGATAAAAAGTTCAATGAAAACAATGATATTAAAAAATCATCTGAAAAACCTCATAATGAAGTACTGTCTTCCAAAAGGCCATCATCTTCAAATAAAAGTAATGTGTCTTCATCAAAGACAGTGTCATCAACCAATAAGAAGTTTTCATCACTGTCATCATCCTCTACCTCATCTTCATCATCATCTTCAACAGCTGAGAAAGCAAAGAAGAATGTTTCACAAGTTTCGTCATCTGCCAGTTTTGATGATAATGATGATGATTTTTCTGATGGTGAACAAGTTGGCAACAACAGGACTACAAGTTGCAAGAACAAAAAAGACAAGACAAAGTTTAATTCATCTAATGATTTATCTTCTAAGGACAAAACTTCAAAATTATCAATGTTATCATCAGATTCAGAGAAAAAATTCAAACATAATAAGAGTAAAGATATAGAACCCGTCAGTGTCAAGAAGAATGATAAAAAAAGGAAAGATGAATCAGGTAATGCTGGAATTCCTGCAAAAATGATTAATGTTGATGAAACTGATGACAATGATAACCCATTGAAGAAGCTTGATTGGAACAAATTGAACAAAATAAACAATGATCCCATCATAAAAACCTGCTTAACTATTCTCCAGCAAGCACTTAATGGAGATACATCAAAAAAAGATCAAAATTCATGTTCCAACAAAAATGTTGCCAGCAATCAAGTTGATGAACAATTTGATGAGGGAGACGCTGACGACAGTGTTGACAGGGACATCATCAAAAACACCACCTACGAAAACGATGCAAATAATAACACCACCACCAGCAACAACAACAACATCAACAATATTATCAACAACATGAACAACAACACTGACCTTCCTGAAGTTTTCGGTAGAAAACGAATTGCTCATTGTAGTGACATTGAACCAAAAAAAGTATGATCTGTCATTGCTAATATAAATGCAAGTGTGCAATTGTTACATGTTTGCATGGATGTATATGTATGTGTGTGTTTGTGTGCGCATGTACATTTATGCCTATGTGTATGTATGCATGTGATTATATTTATATTGCCATGCATTTGACTTTAAGCGTGGGTGTATATTAAGGATACTTTTCTTATATGGTTTCATGAAATTGTTTGCACATTGGGGACACCTCAACATAAATTACTTTGTTAATTTCACCCACATTTGTTGTGAGATACCTTGTTCATGGTGCAATGCGTGTCAAGCCTCTGTTTTTATAATGCAATCTCCATTAACTGTGAACAGCCAGTGAAGCACAAGCTGAGAATTGGTGTCAGACCATCCCCACAACAAATCATGCTTGACAGGATGAAATATTTCTACGACAACAGCTGCACCCTACAAAACAACAACAGCAATAATAATAGTAATAATAATAATAATGAAGATAAATTTAATAGTAGTATTAACAAAGTAGGCAATAATGAAACCAACAAATTTAACAATAATTTAAATAGTTTCAATAGCTCAAATGGTAAGGAAACGACTTCCAACAATCAGGTTTTCAGCAATTTGTTTTTGTGTTGTTAATGTTGATGTGGTTGTTAATGTGTTGTTGAGATGTTTATAATGTTGTTTCTGTGTTTTTGGGGTTATTTATTTGTGAGTAATATGCTTTTAATTTTCTAATGTGATTTTTATATGATGGCTTTTTATTTCTGCTTCAAGTTTCTTTCTGCTTCAATTATAAAACTGATAGTATTGTTTCTTAATGTTGGGATTGCTTATTACATTCCTCATATTAAGTAATTAAAATTGCATCTTTCTCAACACAGGGTGCATCATCCTCTATTAAAACAACATCTGCAACATCATCTTCTATTAAAACATCATCTATTGCAACATCTGCAACTTCTTCTGTTGCAACATTATCATCAAATAGTAGCTCCAGAGTATTAGTAGTGTATGGAGGAGGCGTGAATTCTCCATCACACAACGTCAACAACTTCGCTTTCCACAAGACAAATAACAATTGCATCAAAGCAACAACCACAACAACAGCAGCAACAACAACAGCATCACCTCATCAAAAAATAGAAACGTCAGCGTATTCAGTGGAGCGATCGAATGCAGCAGTCAACAAAGGAGGCCCTGTTTCGTTGAAGGGCTCCATTCGAATTGCTCATAAGCCAACTACTGTCAGTCATGTTTTTCATCATTCTGAGACTTGAATTAATTTATAACTAAATGCTTACCTGGATGAGTGATGTAGTGGTGTAACAGTTAAAGATGCCTAGTTCTGCTCTGCAGTGACCTGGTTTGAATGCAAAAAGATTCTTGTTTATCATAATGCTCTGTGTATGTATGATATGTGGTTTTATGTGGATTTGTGTTTGCTGTCTGAGAGTGTTCTTCTTTGAGATCTCTGAGGCAGTGGCTGTAGGAAAATGATCTTTAAGCAATATTCTTTTGATTGATATGAAAGAGGGTAGGTGATGTGTTTGGAAACATTTTCTTAATTGTTTTGTGTTTTAAATGTTCAAGCAAATGACATTACCTGTTATTTTTGTTTCAGCAGGTAGCCAGCCTCCGACCACCGCCCAATGCAGTTGTGACCAAACAGGCTCTGCCCTACGATCTGAGGCAGAGTGTACTCAACAGTTTCATCGACTACTGCCTGAAGATCTACGATAATGAGACTGATGCTTTTCAAAGGGTTGTTGTTTTTTAATTGTTGATGTTGTTTAGTCGTCGTTGTTGTTGTTGTTGTTGAGTCTTTATCCAGATTTCAGTTTTATTTTGACACATTTCATACGTTGTGTGGTGTAAGATGATCCTGCATTTACAAAGTTAATTACATTCATGTCTGAACTTCATCAAATTTAACTTCATTGCAAATTAACAACAGTATATTGCATCACATTTAATTGATGTCATGTTTGACATAATTTGAAATGAGATTTAGTTGAATCATATGGACGTTATACGTTTTTTGTAACTTTATTTATTGATCAGTTAATTCATGCTGTGTTGTGTTATGTGGATGCGTTATGTTTTACTTTTCAGTGTTGGGCTGCATTATGTTTTGTTGTCTATGTTCTGTTTCTGTCACGTTGTGTCACGTTGCATGATGTTACAATCACGAACCAGGCTCTATCGGAAGAGGAGAAGTTAGCTCGATCGAGCTCCAGCAGGCAGATATACAAATCACATGCTGTCTCGCAGAGAGTTAATCTTTCCAGAGAGTCATCATCTTCTACAGAATGTCCTCAGTTATCACCAAGCACTCCTTCCTTTAAATCCCTCAGTCACGAGTTAGAAATCATAATGATGATATAAATGAGATGTTGTTGATGATGATAAGATGGTGATGAGATGCTGATGATGATTGTTCACTGTTGATAATGGTGGTATTTGTTGTTTGAGAGTTTAAGAGTTTTTTTGCATGATTGATTTGATGGTTTTTTAAAAAGTTTTATGGTGGTCATTGAGAGGATGTTGTTATTTTTTATGGTGTTTGTTTAGGTTAGGATGTGGCGAATTGTGTTGATGAAACTTTAATTATTAAGAATTTTTTGAGGTTATTGTCTATGCTTTCTTCTTAAACGAATACAATAATTTGAATTTAAGCTGTCACATCTTGATCGAATATTAATCACTGGCTTTAAACATAATTTATAATTTTGGTACTTTAATAACAAGACGTTGCATTAAAATCAGTTATGTGTTGGGAGGCAGGTTGGCACAGGAAACTAGCTACTCCATAAACAGGTCCAACAAGAGTCATACAACGCCAATTGTTGTCTCACGTATGTTATCACCCACCATTTTCAATGTCCAGTCACTTTTTTAATGTAGTAAATTGAGACAATTTTATTACTACTATAAATAACCATGCAATCAATCATTCTGTATAAAATGTAATGAATGGTTATGTATTAGCTATTTGTTAAATATTACAATGCTAAGTAGGCTTTAGTGTGTATTTGATGTGGCACCTTTTTCATCAGTAATGTAACAACTAAGTTATATGAGCAAATTTGGTAACTAACTGGTTACTACAAAATTGCATAACTTTCATGCAGCTTGTGAGTTGTACAAACACTTGCAACCTTACATCCTGACTCGTGAACAGTTGCTATCAAATGGCTTCCCAGTTCGAGACGTAGCAGGAAAGAACATTTTAATTGTTCCTAGTGAAAGAACTCTTGTCAAAAAACCATCATTAAACTGTTAGCCGTTTTTGTCGACATTTTGTTATTTCTTAATTATAATTTTTTTTTGTGTAACTTCTACTCATATCACTGACGTTTTTGACAGCCAAGGAAAAGATATGTTGTCGGTGTGGTAAGGGATTCATTGTTTTGAGCAATGGCAATTATCTAACAAACGAAAACTGCTTCTACCATTGGGGACACTCATACAAAAAAAGAGGTACTTCAGTTCAGTGTTTGGTGAATTGTGATGTGTTTCATGTGCCAACATTAAATATTAAATGGGATGTTGTTGTATTATGATGTTTAAACAAACATCATACATACATCCAATACATCAAAATGCATACAATACAACACATACATTTCAATGCTAAATTTAATGTGTGCTGCCGTACATGCATTTAAATGGCATCTGTGTTGTTTGATGTGCTACAAACATTTAAACACTTATTCTTATGTGTGTTTGATGTAGGTACATTTAAACCTTACCCCAAATGTAGTTGCTGGCATGTTGGATCATCAATACATGTGCTGTCAGAGTGACATCTCGGCCAAAGGATGTGAAGTAGCAGAGGTGACTGTCACATATTTTGCTATTTGGCTCCATTGTACTAAGTACCTAACAACCAAAAGTTAAGAAACTTTATTTAGATTACATTTTTAGAATGATATGAATTCTTACTTCCAGTGCCATGTACATGAAGAAAATAAACTTACTGATCTGGCCGGCTATGTTGAAACGACAACCTGCAAGCCAAGAAAAAATGATGATTATGGAGTTTTCGCTCTCGATTGTGAAATGGTCTGTGCTCGAGTTGAAATTTTGATTTTTTTTTGTTTTATTTGTTCTGATATCGTTCTTGTTGCATTTGTATTAATGTTTCTATTATTTTTAATATTATGGTTTCATATGTACGCATCTAAACGTCTCGTCATCAGCACCACCATTGAATCATCATCTACCTACATAAATATCATCCATCTAGGTGTACACAACAGTTGGATGTGAGTTGGCTCGGGTAACCGTTGTCAACCAAGACTTGAAAGCTGTCATAGATGATTTGGTCAAGCCAGATAACAAAGTTGTTGACTATAATTCAAGGTGAAAGATATATATATATGTATTCATCATAATAAACTCTTGCTTATTTCCATCATAATTACCATGAGTGTTCTAAAAATATTTGAAAGTGAATTATCGGGAGCAACCAACACATTTCATTCAATTTTTTCAAATTTCAGATTCAGCGGTATAGATGAAAGAGATTTGGAAAAGGTCACTACATCATTAAGCGATTTGCAAAAGAAACTGCTATCTCTGTTCAACGATAGGACAATACTTATAGGGCACAGTCTGGATAATGACATGATTGCCCTTAAAGTAATTTTGCATATTGTTTTAGCTCATTCATATTCATAGTGTATGTTCAAAGCTTTCATGCTACGTGTGTTGAGGATGTGTTGTAGCTTAAATAAACTAACATAACAGTATAAAATAGCTTTTTTTACGCTGTTATGAAGCTCTAACAGCTGTTTGTGAATACCAGTATTTTCGATAAATTTTTTTAATACTTGAATTTATTTTTATTATCCGTTAAATATTTTCCCGGTTCAGTTAATTCATGGCAAGATTGTGGACACGTCTGTTGTCTTCCCACACAAATCTGGACCTCCTTATAAAAGAGCTCTTCGGAATTTATCAACAGAAATACTAAAAAAGATTATTCAAGATGGCGGTAAGTAGAGTTACCAAATTTTGGGATTTAAACGATTTCTGTTTCAATTTAGTTCCAAATACATTCGTTTGTTATCTTCTTTTTATATTGTTGTAATCAACGGCACTTTGAATTTTCCCTTCATTCCTCAAGTGAATGGACACAATAGCAAAGAAGATGCAGACACATGTATGGAACTCATACTCCACAAAGTTAAAGAAGACATTAAGAAGGCTTCTCGATTTTGTTAATTACTTAAATTATAGTCTTTGGTCATTTTTTTTGTTCTTTAACAATATCATCATTTCTTTGATTTATTGTTTTTATTTAGCATGCATTTTATACTTTATGACGGACAAATTCTATTTATATTATTCCCATGTCTGGTAATAACAAAATATTCACAAATTATGTACTATATCTGTTATATCTTTTTCGGTGATAACATATTAACAAAAATTTATGGAATCTAATAAGCGTTTCATTTCCTACCAATGACTTAGAGTTTGGTCGCAAATTTAGACCCAATTTTTAATTTTTTTTTGAATATCTAATATTGCAGTACAAAGTTTCCTGCATGAACGTGTTTTGACACAGTTTTTGTCCGCTTGATTTCTTAACCTCTGCCGTGTTCTCTTCAGATACTGATTCTGTTGTGGAGTGAGAAAGGCTTTATTGTTATTAAGCGTCATTTTTGTCTATTTTTTGTTTTTTTAGGATACAAATATAGAACATGCTTGTTTTTGTATGATGTTTCCATTTGAGAAAACTCGCGGGACACCGAAGTTCTAGCGATTCGTCGGCTACGCCTCTTATCTGCCTGATGGTTTATGCGGCTTACATTATCAAACTTTAAACCTCTAAATATTCTTCACCCGTGCTACTTTCGACTGTGATTATTGCGCTTTTCCCCCGTTTCGCAATTCATTATTTTTTAGTTTACAAGTTTTTGAACGCACATTTACTCCAACGCTCTATTCATTTTTAGGTGTTATCTCATTTTCCATTTTCAACATACAACACGAATATCGTTGACTGGCGGAACAGTTTAAACAATTTCTTTAACTCCCATAATTTACTTTATAGCCGTCACAAAACTCAGGACGGATTAACCTAATGGAGTGTATGAAATAAACTTAACTTCGGAGAATTGTTAGGGCGTTTAAATAAATTTGAATAGTTTCTGTGAGGTATAATTTTAAAAACCGTTTGGTTTGTAAGATATTAAAAACTTAAGTTTCAAGAAAGGAGCATTACATGCAAAAGCAGATTCACCGTATCTATTCTGTGTTTTTCGTGTGTTAATGGAGATTAGAGCTTCGTACTTTTTAAATGACTGACAACTATGCTGCCTGCTCCAGCTTTGACGCTGTTGGAATTGGCAGATTCCTGAGTTACATTTCTTGGTCATTTTTTTGACAACAGACAAATTTGACGGTATCCGTACTTTTCGGCCTTGATATTCAGTTAAAGTTTGTCAGAAGCAGCCAATGTTATAAAAGCACAAACAAAATCATACAAGAATTGTACGAACGAATCCCGTCACATCAGGGACAACTTTTCTTTGAGATACAACATCTGCAATCACAAAATTGTGGATAATTAATGTTATTTTGTGCTTGAAAAACTAAAAATTTTTCATTCAACATTGACTTCATATCTTCGAAAGAAAGGGATCTTCATCTGTCATCTATCTAGATTTTAAAATACGAATGGCAATTTTAAGTAAACGATTGGAATTAAAAAAAATGGAATGATGCAATTGTTTCTCTGTCAATATATGTCAATAACTATAGTTTAATACTATTTAGTATAATTTAATTTACATGATTTAAATTAGGTTCTGTCGTTGTATAAATAACACAGCCAGAATGATCAAGTGTCGTCAGCGTATTTTATCGATCTGATCTCATAAAAAAGATGTTTTGTTTGAAGAATGGCTGCATTGATTGAATAATATTATGCAACAGATGTTGTTTGCAAAAAAATAGAACGTTTGTCACGAGGTGAACGTAGAGTCAAACGTGTATACATATGTGACTCTTTAATCCTAATTGCCATCAATTTATGAACCGGGAGAAGACAAAATATTACAAAAACAGTAGTTGACGTCTTTTTTATATTTTCACTTTTGACCACACTACGTTTTATTGCTAGATAAAAAGAAATTGATAAGTTAAATAAAATGTGTGTGTTTGGCGTGTGTGTGCAATAACATACAAACATTGAATAAAATATACAATATAGCTGTGTGCCTATATAGT
>NW_008704083.1:3920891-3935853 GCF_000326865.2 Helobdella robusta
CATATCTTAATCTCATATTACACAACTACATATTTATAATTCAATTTAGTAATTTTTAAGTTTTAAAAATTGTCATTTTAAAGTTAAAATATAATTTATCTATTGAAAATGTTTTCAACTGCAAAATTGTTAATTTGGCCTGAAGAGAAGGCGTCGGAGAACGCAGAACGTAGTCATCAAGTGGACAGTTTGAATTTGTTGATATTCGTCTGCCTCCTGATTTTGACCATCTTGACCGTCTGGCTGTTCAAGAGAGTGCGCATTCGATTCGTACACGAGACTGGCCTATCCATTATTTATGGTAAAGGAGAAATGGTTCAATCCTTCATCACCTGCTTTTTGTGCAATTTCCAATTTCATTTTTCTTGTAAAACTTTTTATTTTTAAATTTAATGACATAATAAAAAATAAAGATATTGAATAAGAATAAAAATTCTTTAAAATAAATGTTTAACAAGAGTAAGATAAGTAATGTATTTATTATATGAAAAACTTTTTTAATATTCAATTTATTAACTAGGTTACCGGATGGACTTCCTACCGACTCAATCAATAAATAAAACCTAAACTTTTGTATTAAATAATTTTAAAACAGACAAAACGAATCCGTATTTAATAAAAAAGCATATTTTGAATAAAGCATGAAGTTTTATGAATCATAAATTATAACTTGTTTCATCATTGAGAGACTGACAATAATAAATAATTTGTATTTCATCATATTATGATCATAATTTATAATGAAAATAAAATGGTGTTTGCACTAGTTATTGCTAACCTAATATGTGTAAATTAAATTTAATGAGAAATCAATGCTATTTAGTTGATTTTTTAAGAAAGCTTTTTTAATCTAACAAAAAAAATTATGAAAATAATTATCTTTAAAGTTTATTCAGGGAATTTCGATATATATAGGAATTTAACTACTATATACTTTATCTAATAATTTTATGTAGATTTTGTAAACATACACAAAAACCTGCAACTAAATTTGATATGTTAATTTATATACCTTATGTATAAATTATAAAATATAATGGATGTGTGACCCCATTGTTGATTTTTTGTTACAATAAAGTTCATAATTAGAAGGATACAATGGGCATATCTCCATATCATATGGATATGATAATTTCAGTCTATTTCTACACTTATTCAAAGATCAATATTTACCAACTTTTATTTGATAATTATCATTATAATTTTTGAAATGATAATAATAATTCATATCAAATCATTATTTTTTTCAAAGGTTTGATAGTTGGAGCAATAATTAAGTACAGTTCATCTCGGTTGTTTCCCCATCCAAGCATGCCACAGGTTGAGTCCACAGCAGTGTTTAACAATGTAACAACTCCCCAGACATCACCAAATTATTTAATTGCGAGCAGCATTGCTACATTTATGAACATAACAGAACCACCTGACCAAGTCAAGGACATCACAGTAACGCCTGCCATTTTTCCAGAAGAAGTCCGACATATTGATTTGGATGAAAAAGTAAATTATACATTTTATTTTATTACTGATTATTGTTTTCAGGCAACTTGGTTTTAAGATTAACTCGAATGTTATATTTGTTTAGAGGTTGTAATGAAAAGTGAAATAGTATTAAAAAACGATGATGATGATCATCATCAGAATGATAGGGATGGTTATCAAGATGATAATGATAGTGATGAAAATGATGGTGATGATGAGGATGATTATGATGATCAAGATGGTGATGAGGATAATCAGAGTGTTGATGAGAAAAAAGATGATGGTGATGATAAGGAAAATGCATGTAATGGTGAAAACGATGATAATGATCAGAGTGATGATGACGTCATATACAAATATAAACTTTTAAAAGTACTCTTTCTATGCTTGGCTTATGTCAGTTGATAGTTTTTTTTTTTTTTTTTTTTTTTTTTGGTTATACAAAATATAAAAAATATAAAATGTATGTAACAGGCAACTTTTGATCCTGAAGTCTTCTTCAATGTACTTCTACCTCCCATTATATTTCATGCTGGCTACAGTATGAAAAAGGTTTGTTCGACATTACATTTTGAAATACACACACAGCAAAACCTACTGCATGCATTTTCATATGCATACATTTAAACAAACAGCATTGTTTTAGTTTATTTATATTTAATACCACAATTAAAGTTTATTATGTATGTTAAAGTATATTTTTATTATGTATATATAAATTTATATATATATATATGTATATTTATGTATGTATGTTGGGAGGAGACCATATTTTATATAGTATTGTATGAATTCTACCGAATTGTTGGTATTGATCAATTTAAAGTTTGTCCTTTCAAATTTCCTTTCTAGAATTTTCTTTATACTAACTTCAATAACAATGAAGAACAAAGGAATGACAACAACAAAGATGAAGAATACGACACCAACTAATAAACTTTGCTAAAGAACTTTGCTTTGTTTAAATAAACTATATAAACCAAACCTACACTGAAGATGATTTATGAAAAATTGAAATAAGGCCTTATCTGCCTGATGAATTTGGATAACAACAGTTTTATTAAATTTTAATGATGAACTTGGATAATTCGTTATTCATTCTCAGATATAGACATTACATCAAATGCATTAGCTGTAAAACAACCAGCAAATAATAATTTTTCTATTCCACAGAAGCACTTTTTCAAAAACTTTGGAACGATTGCCCTGTTTGCATTTGTTGGTACACTCGTGTCTTCATTCGTGACTGGGTAACCTGACGTTTTGTATTCATTAATTAAGCTTTCACTTTACTTTTGTCTCACTAATTAACTTGTTGAATTACTCCATAAATTTTTCTCTTTAAGTAGAAGATGTTAACATGATATTTAAAAATAATTAGGGCATAGAATGAAGAACTATGTAGAAACTGTTTAAATTTGTAATCAGTACATTGTATATGTGCAATGTGTGTATAACGTATGCAGTAGCTGGAATGGAATTTGATTATTTTTGTGCTGTTTATTACATGATGAAACATGTTGTTAATATGTAGAGTGGAAATGTTTGGTAAATTCAATGAAAGTGTCATCTATTTTGAAGAATTCATTGCTAAGAGCAATAGTTTAGCCAAGGCAGTGTTATCTGATCTATGGGAAATCCAACACTAGATATTTGTCAGTCATAAAAATTTTAATATTAAAATTTACTGAAATCCAATCTACCATCTACTTCTGTTTGGAATATTATTTCCAAAAGTTTTTCTGTTCTCTTTGTTTATGCCTTTTATGTTAATAAGTGTACAGTACATTTTACAGTAAACATGTAACATGCGATTATGTTCATCTGATGTTCTCGCCAACATATAGTGTAATCATGTTCCTGTTCATGTACTTGACTGGAGCATTCTGGTTGTTTGGAGATTGCCTCAAGTTTGGATCACTTATATCAGCCACTGATCCAGGTGTGAATTGTGCAATGTTATTATCATTATTATTATTGTTGTTGTTGTTGCTGCTGCTGTTGTTAATGTTGTTGTTGATTCTTAGTAAATTTCTCATACTAGTGTCAGTCTTAACGATCTTCAATGACCTGAATGTTGACGTTGACCTCTATGCACTTGTGTTCGGGGAGAGTGTCTTGAATGATGCAGTTGCCATTGTGCTTGTTAGGTCAGTTTCAAATGTTTCCTCTCTTCAATGCAACTCCTCCGTTTATGATCTTTTTTTAATTTATAATTTTTTACTGCAAAATCAAACAAAACTATTTATATAAAAACTTTGTTTTCTAAATAACTATCAAATTTTGTCACCATGTCACCAGCACAGTCAACATGTACAAGAGTGACAAGTCTGGATTTGATGGCTTGGCAGTAGTTCGATCTGTTGGAAACTTTATTATTGTATTCTTTGGAGCATTTGCACTTGGTATTGCAATGGGTTTTGTAACTGCTTTGGTATGCATCTGGCATTATTTTCCCATTTATAATTTAACCTTTTAATAAATTTTTTATTTCTTCTAACTTTCTCATTTTTATTTATTATGATTTTGGTAATGCGCAAGACCACAAATTTATGATTTTTAATGCTTAGACAGAGAACTTTTTAATGAGAAAATTTTTTAGTAACTTAACTAAAACTACATTTAATAATATCTACCATTAATTTGGCCAAACCTGCACCAAGATGACCAAGTTCACTCACATCAAAGACCACCCACTGTTGGAAAGTTCCTTGTTCGTTCTCATGAGTTACTGCACATTTTTAGCCGCAGAAGCTGCTCAAATGACAGGTTGGAAAATATTAATGCTTCCATTTCTGAATCATCATTATTTTTGTCATCATCATCATTGGTCATACCTTCATTTCATTTAATGATCTATACTAGATTAAAAGCTAGACATCTGGAGCTAGACAGGTATAAGTTATTTTTTTTGTTTGATGGCTGGCCATCCTCCTTGCTCTCTTAAAAACTGGTGTCCTGTTTAATCAATGGACCTGGCTTTGTTTTTTGATTGGACGGTCAGATTCTATTCAAGATCTTAAACTCAAGAAGGAATGCTGTAATAACATTTAATAAACACAATGGAAATTATTTGCTCTCACATTTTATTTGCATCTGCCTACATTTGGTAAGCAGAATTGGGCCTTACTTTGGTACTTCAATGAAAAGAGGGTGAATTTTTGTTGGAAAAAGTACCTGAACATTTATTAGGTGTGGTGGTTTGAATGAAAAGCTGGAAAATTAAAAAAAATCTGCTGTTTTACAAATTTGAATAGTTTTGCAGAAAATATTATAACTAGAAACAACTTATGAGATGCTTGATGTTGATGAGAAGAAAAGAATTATCACCTGGACCATGTTCGAATGCTGAATATTATATTTACCTTTTAATATTGATCATTTTTAAATAAAATTTTAATGTGTTTATGTTCACTAATTTGAGGTGAATAGCCAGTGATTTAAATAATTCTCATAGATCAAAACAATAATTCAATAGGAATAGTGGCATTGTTATTTTGTGGCATCTGTCAAGCCCACTACACATACAGCAACATGTCGACAGAATCCAAGGCTCGAACTAAACAGGTTCGTCTTTTTTCTCTCGCTTGCATTCATTTTGATTGTGAACATAACATTGCGTCATTAATGATGCATCCTATTTGATGGCACGCAGGTTTTTGAACTACTGAACTTCCTGGCTGAGAATTTTGTCTTTGTCTACATTGGCGTGTCAACTTTCACTTTCAAGAAACACATTTGGAACATTCCTTTCATCTTCATGGCATTTGTATCTTTTTCACTTTCAACACGATGATGATGATTTCTTAAATGTTCATAAAGCGTATGATAACAAGTCATAAATGGCCATAAATTTCTTATTTTCTCATAGAAGTTTATGGGGACTGTTTATTTCTGTTTTAATCTAAAACAAATGTATTTTTCTTTAAACTAACAACAATCGACTACAGTTTGCAATAATAATAGCTCGAGCTCTTAACATCTACCCACTCTCTCTTCTCTTAAATATCGGGAGGACGCCCAAAATTCCTGCAAACTTTCAACATTTCATGATGTTCAGTGGTTGGTTCTGCATGAATATTTCCATGTGATGATGTTGTTGTAGTGAGTTGTGGCGTTTTGATGTTGTTTTGTCATTCACTATATTGCGGTAGCTATAACAATCAATCACAACTTCTATTTGAAACTGACAAATTTTATCTTTTTGCCACATTTACAATAAACTAAAATGTTCGTTCGTTCGCTTGTTCGTTTGTTTGTTAGCTAGTTATGATTAGGTGCCTGGCATTGTTGTTGCAGTGACCGGGTTCGAATGTAAAGAGATCCCCTCCTGCTACATGCAAAAGTGTGTGATGCCTTGGTTCACGTGTAGTTACATGCACTGTTTGTTGTAATAATGATAATGCACCCCAGTCACTTGCCATGGCGCTTTTAAAATGACATTATTGTATTTATAATTATTATTATTTTTATTTGTTTCTGAAAATGAACTTGCCCAGGTCTAAGAGGGGCAATGGCATTTGCTCTGTCCATACGAGGCACCAGCACGAAGGAGGAGTGCACCATCTTCACAACCACCTTGGTCATCGTCATGTCCACCATCATCCTCTCTGGTGGATTCACGACTCAAATGCTCTCCTGGCTCAAGATCAAAGTCGGACTACCCGAACATGGAGAAACTCAAGGATTTGAAACACTCCACTCTGTTGGTCCCTTTTGTCTGTTCCTTCGGTTCTATTAATTGGTGTGGTGTGCTTGCTTGTTGGGCTATTTCAGCTTATTCAGCTTATTTATATCAAAAACTGCCAGAAAAGTAATAATGATTAAATTTTCAAAAAAAAAATTACAAAACTTTGAAAGAATAATTGTTGTTAGAGTCCTCAGAGGTATGTCATGGACCAATCATCTTCCAGATCACTGATTAACAGGTATGGCTTCTTCAGGCTGTGGTACATGTTTGACAGCAGGTGAGCATTTCTATGATGTTCGTTTTGGCCAGCCGAATACTATTACATTCGATGAAGCTTATTATTTTTAACAATCATAAGTTTTTGATGGCTGTGGTTGATTCATCACATCGCACACTAACCAGGTTTTTGAAACCCCTTCTAACTCATTCACGCCCGCCTCTCACAGACACCCTGCCCAAATGTTGCCTCCCACTTTCTCTGCTGCTGACTACCGAGCAACAAAAGCAACAGGTACGAGCTGTGTGGTGTTACTTTCTACGGGGATGCATTCATCTGTTACATTTCAATTATTGCGTCGTAACATTTTTATAGATCGGCTTGGTGGATGGTTTGAAAGATGACGAAGATTCAGACTACGATTTCATGGCGTCGACTGTTGGCAATGACATCAACCTCGAAGAAGCTCTCTTCTCCAATTCAGTCTTCAACACAGTGCACAACAATCAAAACATCAACAACAGTAGCAGCATCAATAACGATGTCAGCAACACTACCAGCAACATCGTCAACAGCACCAGTCCCTTGAAGTACACATTTGAAGGCAACAACAACAGCAACAAAAATAACTACAGCCTGCAGGCGGGCAATTCGATCACAAACATACATGACCTCTACAACAACAACAACAATATCAGCTTGGATAGTTGCAACAATTACAACAACAACAATAACAACGACGTGTTTTATGAAAATGAGGATAATGATTATGTTACCAATGCCAAAGCTGATGTCTTAGATCCCATCAAACAGATGATCAATCAATCAATGGTAGGCATTTAATCATTTAATTTTGTTAACAATTTTCTTTTAGCAACTAACCTTCAGTCTAACTATTTTCATGATTGTGTTCTTTTTTCAGGACCAATAAAAATGGACGCATTAATGTGTTTTTGACATATTTTTTAATTTAAATTTTTTGTAAATTTGATAATTTGTTAAAGTTACATCATAATCAGTGAGCGAATGTATTTTACTCTGAAGATTTCAGTTCAAGTCAAGATGCCTGGAGCCAAAGGTGATCCAGTCTGAAGTTTGAAGATGGTGACGGTGAAGATAGTGATGGTTAAGATGGTGGCAGTGAAGATGGTGATGGTGGTGGTAAGGAAAGAAGTTGATAAAGCTTGGTAGTGAGAATGAGTAGTTAGTTGTTAAACATTGTGATGACGTGATATAACGGATGACAACGGATTTATGAGAATAAAAATGAACATTGTTGTTGCTCTTGTAATGACAGTTATAGTCATTGTCATTTACACGTTACAGTGTTATAATAAACCATAGATATGCCCCTGGTTGAAAAACAATTATTTGATTTGCAAGTAAAATTAACATATTCATTATAGTTTATAAGCTATCATTATTCAACTTTGATTAAATGATTGTGCCACGCAAGTTGCGTTGTTCAGTATTTAATATTTGTTTTATTTTTGTGATATCATTTTTATTTGTTGTTGTTTTTTATGATGGAGTTGATGACGTTTGGATGGTTGTTGGATATCAGGATCAGTAGGTTCAAAGTTTTATGCTGGCCAGGGTGAATGAGGAATATTGACGAAGATGATGGTTAAGATGATGGTTAAGATGATTTTGAGGCGGTTTATCTTTGTGTGGTTTTAGTTTTTTTTTCATTTTTTTTAGTTGTAATTTTTTTCATTTTTTCATAGTTAAGTGCTTGTTGCTTATTTAAAAATGGGACAAAGAAATAAATATATGAAGTTTGTTTGCAAATGCATAACTGCTCGTTTACAAAGTGCAAAATATCTTACATTATATCACTGTAATATTCTTTAAAATATTTTTTCATAAACGTTATCAGTTTTTCAATTAACTTGAATAACCAGCTATATATTAATTTGAATGTTGTTTTACTTATGTAAACTTCTACCCAATATAAACACAAAGTTTGCGCATATTCTGTCAACTCTTGCAGTATAACCTTTTAAATATTTTTTTTGCATTTGTGGTGGCTGTAAGTTATAAAATAATATAAAATAATTGTTATATATAATCTTTATCGTCTATTTATTTGTGCATATGTAATTTTTCATTCTCCATACATTTTCTCACTGGATGAACGGTTGTGTTTCAGTTATCTTTCACGTTTAAATTGATGCGACCTAACATCAATTTGCCTGTTGTTACTTTCAAAAGACAAGTTTTAGCCTGTTTGTCAGACTCACAATGCTACTTTGGTATCATTATTTAAATATTTTAAAAGTTTCGCGAGGAAGTTCATCGAGGATAGCCGCAATTTTTCCAGCATGTACAGTACATATTCCCAATTTTTATAATTAATACATTTATTTATATACGGTTATTGGCAATGTTTAGTGCATTTTCTCGTGTTATAAATTGAAATCTTTTCATACATTCTAGTCACTTTTGTGCTTTCACATTTTCACCAAAATTAATCGCACACAGACATCAACGTATTTTTGGGAAGGCTACATTTTATGGCGATGCCGCCTTTTTTCGCCAGGTAAAACGCGCACTGTTTGGCATCATCGGTGCTTTTTTCATTTATATTTTGTTTTTTTTTTTTGAGTAGTATGAATTTGTTACAATTTTATAATTTTTCATTTATATTTTATTTATCTGAATTCATCGTATATTCATTGTTGGATGAGTTGTTTCTCAATTTTAATTCGTTGTTTCCATTTCGGCTTCTTACATTTGGTATTTGTTTGCATTGAGTTTCATTTATTGAAGTTTTTAATTTTTTATTCGAAGTCTAGTATTATACATTTCAAAAGTCATATTTATAATTTGAATTCTCTTTCCGTGTCCATGCTGTTTTGCGTGCTTAGAGCACAGAATTGTTGCTATTTTAAGTTTTACGAAATAAACGAAACAATCTTCATTAATCTCGTTACAGGAGTTTTGGCTTCACATTGGATAACAGACAAGCGCCTGGTTGAAAAATGACCAAGCATTCATTCAGAGTTATTAACTTTGCGATGGCAGGACATCAAAACAGGCTTACAAGCGCTCGACATTGTATACTTTTACAAATTGCTTTTCATGCCGTGTAATTCAATTCGTACGCATGAGATTTGCCCAAACACACACAACAGTAAAACAAATATTATTGTCTAGCCGTACAAACAACACACACACATACAACATATATATGTTATATATAAAATCGAAAAGCGGAGTATATATTTATATTGTTATAATACTCGCTGTCGTAACCGATTTACGATGCGACGGGTTCAAATCCTCGATTGAATAAAATATTCCAAACAGTTATTAAACTTTATTTACAGAAGAAATCAACTAATCGTTTATTTCCAGTAAATTCAAACTAACGCAACAATTAACTTTTAAATCGTTCAAAATCTATCGCTATGACAACGTCAACAAACAAATCAAATATCGCTTTAAATAATTCACCGAATCGCTATTCACAAAATCACGAATTTCACTAATCACGAATATCACTAATCACGAATTTTACTAATCACGAATTTCACTAATCACGAATTTCACTAATCACGAATTTCACTAATCACGAATATCACTAATCACGAATATCACTAATCTTCCTGCGACGTGCGCTTATATACTCTTCGCAAGCGTCGTTTCTAGATTCTTCCAGATGGTCCGATTCTAGCATACTCAAGAATGCTCCAGTCACTAGAACATTCCAGAATACGCTAGAATCTAGTGCGTTCGGTAGCACGGTTATAACATTACCGAACAGCTTTCGTTCCGGTGTCCGCATGGTACGGAGCCAGTCTATCCAAATGAACGATCTTCATTCTTGCTCTCGGCTTCCGATATTCCTGAATACGGTAGACGACGTCATTCAAGTGGGTAATGACTTGATAAGGTCCTTCCCACCCTCGCTGGAGCTTTGGAGAACGTCCTTCTTTCGCTGTGGGTTGTACAGCCAAACTAACTCGTCGACAGCAAAACCGCCACTGCTTCCTTTCAAGTCATATCTGGTTTTGGCCGCCTCCGTGTTTTTCATAATTTTAAGGCGCACATAACGGTGGATATGGTTTAATCGCTGTCGAAGATTATCCACGTATTCTGTTAATGGTTGGTGTGGTTCAGGTGGTACGCCATATTTCACATCAGCTGGAGTTCTTAAGGTAGTCCCAAACAGAACTTTTGATGGCGTTTCTCCAGTAGTTGTGTGGATAGCACTCCGGTATGCCATAAGAAACAATGGTATATGACGATCCCAATCCCGTTGATTTTCGTCGACTACTTTAGCCAGATGTTCAATCAGGGTTTGGTTAAATAGTTCCACCATACCGTCAGACTGTGGGTGAAGAGGTGTCGTTCGAGTTTTGTTTATACCCAGCAGCTTGCACATTTCACCAAACAGTTGTGACTCAAAATTTCGACCTTAATCTGAGTGGAGTTCCAATAGGACACCATATCGACTAATCCAATTGAGTACAATTTCCTCAGCGACGGTACATGCTTCTTGGTTGGGTATTGGAAACACCTCAGGCCATTTGCTGAAATAGTCCGCTACTACCAGAATGTAACGGTTTCCATAATCTGATACCGGAAAGGGTCTAGCAATATCTATAGCAATCCGTTCAAAAGGGACACCAACATTGTAGATTTGCATTGCTCCTTTTAGCCTTCTTTTGGGTCCTTTGACTGAAGCGCATGTGTTACATTTTCGACACTAGCTTTCTACATCTTCTCTAACGTGAAGCCAGTAGAATCCTTCTCGTATTTTGTCAAGGGTCTTGTTCATTCCTAAATGTCCCCCAGAAGGGCCGCCATGCATTTCATCAAGGATTTCGGTCGTTCTACTTCTTGGTATTACAACTTGCATGCGGTGTTTTGATCCATCAGCTGATTCCCATTTTCGTTTCAGCAAATCCCCTTCCAAATACAAAGAGTCCCACTGAGCCCAATAACCCTTTAACACGGCACTATATTCTGAGATGCTTTGCCAGTCCGGTCGCTTGCCCTCCTTCTTCCATGTGATCAGATGTTGTAGGTCCTCATCCGCAAACTGTCGTTTGCGGATGAGGACCATGATCCGTCGCAAGATCCGTCGGTGTCCAACCGTCATCCGCTGATATTAATGTTGCTCTTATGTCTTCCGATTGTATCTTCTCCTCGTGACGACAGCAATATTTGCATCCTGGTAAACATGGTTGACGTGAGAGAGCATCAGCATTACTATGAGTTGTTCCTTTGCGGTGCACGATCTCGAAGTCGTACATTTGTAAACGGGCCATCTGTCCTTTAAGATCCTTGAAGTTGAGGAGCCATCTTAACGCTGCATGATTAGTTCGGAGAAGAAATTTCTGTCTATAAAGGTACTTGTGGAAGTGTTTTGTTGCATTGACTATTGCTAGTAACTCCTTCCTGGTCACACAATAGTTTCGTTCGGGCTTTGTGAATCCTCTGCTATAATACGCTAGAACCTTTTCTTCTCCGTCTATATGCTGTGACAAAACGGCTCCGATTCCGTTGTTACTTATAATCAAAATAAAATTAAATCAACGCAAAAACGGGTAGTGCCGTCCTTCTTTTTTACCAAAACAACTGGCGAAATCCAGGGACTTGATGACGGTTCGATGACGCCTTGATTCTGCATTGTCGTTATCATTTCGTTTACTTCTGTTTGTTTTGCTAGAGGAAGACGTCGTGGTACTTGTCGGATCGGTTTCGAATCCTGAGTATCAATTCGGTGAGTTACCAGAGCTGTTTTACCTTGGTCATTGTCACCGGTTGAAAACACGTCTGCAAAATTAGCAATCAACGCCTCGGCTTTTAGACGGTCTTCTTGATACAAATTGAGTTCATCCAGTAGATTTTTGGTAAGTTCTTTGAGTCTACTTTTGTCAGTTGGTAGAACCTTTTCTTGTTGCTCCATATCTAATGATTTCACCAAATTTATTGATTGGCAATTACCTATTTCCTCGCCTTTTTTAATTCTAATAGTGTGTTTAGCGGTATTCATTATTCTGACAGGAATAAGACCATTTTTGTTCGCTTCTACCAGGCATTTTCCAATGACCGCGTTCTGTACATTTGTCTTTGAGGTTGGCTCCATCAAATAGAACTGGTGGCCCCTTGGATCGCAATTCAACTTGCGCCATACGATGTTTTCAGATGATTGAGGTAGTTCTATGTCACAATCGACTGTCACTCGAATGCATTTTTCGTCGCTATCCCCCATTATCACTTCTGTATTTCTCCATCTAAGAATGCGTTTTTCTAAGTCAATTTTGAACCCATATTTTGTCAGAAAGTCGACACCTATTATGCATTCGTCGATGATATCCGCGACTAAGAATGAACCTTTGAATAACAAGTCGCCTAGCTGAACAGTACGGAGAATCTTTCCATAGACTGAAGCTGTTCCTCCGGTAGCTGTTCGAAGGATGTATTTGTTAGAAGTCTCTTTCTTCAGATTGGGTACCAAATCAGATGTTAAAATCGATTTTGTTGCTCCGGTGTCGACAGTAATTACACATTCTCGTTGATCAACTTTTCCGTTCAGCCATAGGTCGTTTCGATTTCGATGTAGTCTGGAAACGTTAATTACGGTGCTGGGGGCGTCAATTCTACTAGCCAACCTCTGCCCCACAAAGTTGGCTTTTATTAGTTCTCCCGCCCCTTCGTTAAAAGGGGCCGATCGTGATACAGGATCATCTTCTCTTCTTTTTGCGCCATCTTGTCGCGCAATTTCGGCAGTAGTTATCTTTTAGGCAGTGTTTACAATCACGACGTAGATGGCCTTTTTCACCACAAATCCAGCATTGGGGTACACCATGCTGTTGAGGTTCGCGTTTCACAAACACCTTCTGGCAAGGGCATTCTTCATGTACTTGGCGTAGACGTACGTCACTTTTTGATGCTTGCTTTGCCGATTCAAAAGTGAGACTGTGCGCAACGGCATCCTTGAGTTTTCGTTTATCTGACAAGAGAAGGGATTGTTTGAGTTCCGAATCACGAAGGGCTTTGATAAACGTATCCAGGGCAGTTTCGTCTCTATGCTCGGGGTCTGATGTCGGATACGACAGCAATGTCAACCGTTCGATATCTTGTGCCAGCTGCTGAATGGATTCACCAGCTGTTTCTAAGCTGAGACCGATAAATCTGTTTCATGTGTTCTTCACCATAACGTAAATCCAACGCGCTAACCAGAACTTCATAGTTGAAGTGGTTCACGCAGGAATCGTCTGAAGAACCTCTGCTGCTGAACCTCGCAGGGCCAGTATCAGTGCTGTTGCTCGTTCTTTTCCGTTCCAACAGTTACTAGTTGCCGCTGCTTCGAACTGGGTTTTATAAACGTTCCAAGACATCTCTCCTTCAAATGCTGGTACCTTCAAAGTTCTTCCGGATGCGTGATCTAACGGCATGGCCATTTTTTTGGATTGCTCCAATTCTCGCTTCAATTTGTCTATCTTGTGATCTACCTCAACGGTCTGACGATCAAGTTTCTGCTCGATCATTTCTATTCTTGTTGACTGTTCTTCAATCTGTTCTGCCACTTCCAATTTTACGTGTTTTAGCAGGTCCTTGATCTGTTTTAACTCCTCTGTCTGTCGTTCGGATTGTTCCTTGATCTGTTGTTTTAACTCTTCTGTCTGTCGTTCGGACTGTCGTTCGGACTGTTCTTTGATCTGTTTTAACTCCTTTGTCTGTTGTTTTAACTCTTCTGTCTGTCGTTCGGACTGTAGTTCGGACTGTTCTTTGATCTGTTTCATTTCAGTTGACATACTAAGTAGAAGTTCCATCATTTTAGCGGTTGTAAACGTGCCTGTGCTAATTTCATTGTCTTCGTCATCACCATCAAACTTGAATTCGTCTGGGTTCTTACCTTCGTCAATGAGAGCTTCTCTCAGACGTGCTACTAGTACTTCTTTGTTGCCACTTTTGACAAGGCTTCGTTTCTGTAGTTCTTCTCGTAGCTGAACTACGTTCAAACCACACAGTTTTGACATCGTGTTCTTTTTCTATGAGTAGTAATTCACTAGTCGAAGATCCCACTTCTGACACCAATGTTATAATACTCGCTGTCGTAACCGATTTACGATGCGACGGGTTCAAATCCTCGATTGAATAAAATATTCCAAACAGTTATTAAACTTTATTTACAGAAGAAATCAACTATTATTAGTTATTAAACTTTATTTACAGAAGAAATCAACTAATCGTTTATTTCCAGTAAATTCAAACTAACGCAACAATTAACTTTTAAATCGTTCAAAATCTATCGCAATCACGAATTTCACTAATCACGAATTTCACTAATCACGAATTTCACTAATCACGAATATCATTAATCACGAATATCACTAATCACGAATATCACTAATCTTCCTGCGACGTGCGCTTATATACTCTTCGCAAGCGTCGTTTCTAGATTCTTCCAGATGGTCCGATTCTAGCATACTCAAGAATGCTCCAGTCACTAGAACATTCCAGAATACGCTAGAATCTAGTGCGTTCGGTAGCACGGTTATAACAATATATCTGTCAGAAATGCAATTATTGATGAAATCAAAGCATGTTCGGCG
>NW_008704083.1:3935903-3947207 GCF_000326865.2 Helobdella robusta
AAATCGGAAAGTTAAACATGAAGTTAACTAACGCCGAACATGCTGTGAATTTCTTCAATAATCGCATATATACAAATATATAACCCTGTCAAAAAGCTAAGGCTGAATTGATACGTGGTGCGTGTGGCCAAATGCTCATGTATATAAATACACAACGTATCAATTCGAACACTGAAGATGATATAGGAATACCGAAAAAAAGCTTTTCTGTTCTATCATGTTTAAAATAAATAAAAAAATTGGTTTTGAACTCAAGACTACTTTCTGCTAAGGTTGAACTGAACTGTTTGCATTGTAATAATGATGCCATTATATAGTATGTACTGTTCCATCTGGCTGGGCAATCTAATATTGGCCTTTTGATTTTCAACTCTTTAAATTTTGAACTTGTGTTTTCTAGTGTTTCTATACGATTATATGGGTGATTGGAGGCAATAGCTGTTTTTTCATCATACTTTAACTTTTTTCTTTGCTGAACACTTTCAAACTCCTCATTATGGTTACGTTTCAAATGACGTTCCAAGTTGGCAGCATGATCTCTTTTTATAACAGCTTTACAAATATTACAAGTACTTTTATTGTCCGTTTTATTATATTTAAAAAATTCTCGGCTGGCGTTTTCTCGGTTTCGTCCCATTCTAAATTTAAAAGATTGTCACTAATTAAAGTTGTTTATTGTTGTTATTAAGATTAAAGTTTACGATTTTAAACAGAAGAAATTAAAATTGCAAAAAAAACGGCGTAGCATTGACAAAGTAAACCGATAGGAGCGCGAATTTCCAACTTTACCGCAAAGTTTAATGTTTAATTTATTAAACTTGTAAAAAGTAAACAAAACGAAAAATTTAATTAATCTGTAAAAATTAAAATTATTCACAAACTTTTTTGCAAATTGTAATTTGCAAAGATTTTGAAGATGATCGTACTTGATCTCTAATTTCTCCAATTATATTGGATTCCTCTTCACGTGGCAATTCCATGGATAAAATATATCTAACCATGGGCAATTCTTACTCAAATGATCGGCGAACTCAGTTCGAAAAGCAAACGAAAAGAAAGATAACAAATTTTCAAAGATAATAAAAATTAACGTTGAATTTTAAAAGACGAAATATTATCTAAATATTTTTTCTGAATTTGACAAAAATATTTTTTTTTTAAATTCTAGCATCAAACCGTTATTTATTTCATTTCGGTTTTGGTTAAGCTAGCAAATAATATTTCGCTTTGGTTACGGTTTTTGTTCGGAGCTTAATTTCGGTTTTTAACGGTTTTCGGTTATGGTTCAGTTCCGGTTCGGTGCCCTGATTAGTATTTGATGAAATAGTTTTTAGCTGAAACTGCCTTTTGAGTCAAATAATTCGACATACTTTTTACGTTTAGTTTCTTATAGGAGCAGACAAAATATTGATACCTCCACAACAGCTCATACAGGTTCGCACATTTTCGACAGACCAGAAACCATTGATATATTTGTGATTATACTTTACTACACTTGACTAATATTATTTTCTGTAAAAGTTCACAGAATATATTTTGATTAGTGGAATAAAAAGATATATTCATATGTTTATTTCATATTTATTTTATTAATTGTAAATAGTTGACACTCGCTACGAAACACACACACACACACACACACACACACACACACACACACACACACACACACACACACACACACACACACACACACGACCCTCGTACATAAACTATTATAAAATCTCAACATGCACAAAAGTGGTATCGATGTATGGCGTGTGAATCATGCTGTGTGTATATATATATATATATATATATATATATATATATATATATATATATATATAAACTAGAGAGAGAAAAAGAGAAAAAGAGAGAAACTGAGAAGAGAAAAAGATTGATTCAAAAATAACAATGCATATATTTTTTAAGTTTCATTTGCAAGTTAACGAACTTTCAAACATTTGTTTGCTTTGTTATATCCTGATACACCATCAATGTTTAGTTCAGTTTTTGAACAGTTTTATTAGGGATTAATTAATTAAATTAAGTTTACGAGAACCTGCCTGCCTTTATTGTATATTTGCGGCTATTCACAGTTTATGTATTATAAGTAAATTTGAATTTTAATTAAAAAAAATATTGTGTAAAAAGTTAAAAAATATATATATACGATATTTCGTAAGGCATTCCACTTTTAAAGATTTTTAAAGTGTTGCCCTGATTTGTCGGATCGTGATGTCAAAAAAGTGTAAAAACGTGAGTTAGTTTAATAATCTTCATTTTATTATAGTTATAAATACAAATTTCAATATTAATAAACGGTTGTGAATTTGGATCTACACGTAAATGAATTTTGATGTAAATAAATGAGTGAATAAATAGGAATATTTATTTTTATATAAATAGATAAATTAATTAATAAATGAATAAACACACACACACAAACACATACCCACCCATATATATATATATATATATATATATATATATATATATATATATATATATATATATATATATATATATATTCATTTGTTACGGCTGGTAAAAATATTTTTTTTCGTTTATTTAGAACATTTAATTTAGTTGACTTTAGAAACATTTGCTTTAAAGAGTATTATTTTGTTTGCTTTAAAGAATATTATTTTGTTTCTTTTATTTTTGGTTCATTAATAGAATTATTTCAGTTAGGCTTGGGTTGTCACTTTTAAAAACTAAAACATGTTTGAAGAAGACTTGCTAGCTGTTAATAGGGCCGGATTAACCGACCAGCAAGCAGGGCGCAATAATACTTCTGCCCGGTCCGTATTTTCCGACCCGGAAATAAAAAGTTGTGAAGAGGTGAGTCCCGGCCAGAAGCAAGACTGCCTAGGCTGGCGGTGGCGGCTGTTGATATTCGAGCGAAGGAAAAATTTCGCCGCGCTGCAAAAGTTCACAAAGATATAAATTAACACACCACTATTCCCGATGTATTTACGTGTAATGTTATGTGCATAAACATTCGCCCACAAGTGTAAATGTTAAAATTAAACAACCTAAATATAAACAATAAATAAACTATAACAGAAAAATATAAACCATCAAATTAACAAGATAAACATAAACAACAAACAAAATAAACATAAACAATCAATACACAACGTAAATTATAGTGTTACGTTATTAATAGAAAAAGCAAATAGAGGAAGAAATTGGAAACATCAGAAACAGATTCTTCCAATCTGCAGTAACACACAAATACAATCGCATACAAACAGGAAAAACAACATTTACTTATCTCTTTAACAATCTACAATCCTCAACAAACTACATACCAAAAGTTACAGCATAAATTTGCCAATTATAAACACGTATAACTCTATCAACAAGTACAAACACGATGTTGAAAAACATCACTATACGAAAATCGACAACATACAAACGTCAGCAACATCTACAACACGCAATAACCAATCTTCAAACACCAAAATACAAACAAATTTAACATAAAAACACTAACATACTAATATTAATATACAAAAATCTACAACATACAAACAACAACAACATACCAACACTAACAACAAACAAACACCAACAACTTACAGACATTTACAACATACAAACACCAACAACATACCAACACCAACAACATACAAACACCAACAAAATACAAACATCTACAACATACAATACAACAGCAACATACAAACAACGGCGACAACAACAGCATACAAACACTGATAACTTTTATTTGCAATAAGGCATCGTACAGGAAGATCATTGCGGATTTTTATTGTCAGTTTGGGTATCCCTCCACACATCGTCAGCCAAATTATCAAAATCATTATCCCATCTCACATTCAATCTTCTACTTTTTTTATATAAAACGGAAAAATAATAATAATAATAATCATTATCCTCCTCATCATCATTCTTAAAACAATCGTCATTACCATCATCATATTCATCATCCTTCTCATCATTACGATCATCATAATTTTCGGCACTATCGTTGTTAAATTTTGTCAGCAGTGTTTTCCCTCAAGAGTTGTATGTAATTTTTAGTAAATTTTTTATCATGTATACATCAATTCCTTGTTGTTTTTTACAAAATTTAACAAAAAAAGCAAATATAAAGTCCGATGGTTTGTTGTTGTTCAGAAACTGGCAAACAAATTTTAAAAAACTAAAAATCCAGGAAGAAAATTTTCGTTTGATTGAATAGAATAAGACGTTTCAGGATGAAACTTAATGAACTTCATGGGAAGGGCGAAATGCGAGGATTGAAAACTGGGCAAAACAAATTGCTTTTTTTGCACCAACATTTGTTATTCAGGTTCATGTGGGCTTGCTGGCTGCATTGATTAGATGGATGATTGTCTGTGGATAAAAAATTTTCGACTTCAAAGCTGATTGATGGATGTTTTGAAGGACATTTTGGTAATGAGAGTTACAACCAATATACACATCCAGCTATACATCTAGCCATACATACAAACCCTACGTACATACATACTTAATACATATTCACATGTCGTACACTTACATTTGCATTAAACTTTAATATATTTCAAAATGTTGTTTGTTTTTATTTTTTTTTTAAATCACTTCAAAAAATATATATCGTCTTTCAAAAATTCTGCATCAACCAACGCGTGTCATCATCGTCATCATCATCATTATCATCGTTTTCATCATCATCACCATCATCGTTGTCGTCTTCATCGACATCATCATCATCATCAGTGTGTTTGTCCGTGACATGGTATCATCATCATATTGCATGTTTGTTGTATTGTACGTATATGCATTGTATGTTTGTTTTATGCATATGTATTGAACGTCTATTGTATTGTTCGCTTATGTATTGTATGTTTATTGTATTGTATGTATATGTGTGTTTATTGTATTGTATGTATATGTATTGTATGTCTATTGTACTGTATGTATGTGTATTGCATGTTTATTTGTTATATGTTGTACTTTAGTGCCTACAACCATTCATTGAATGTGGTCCGCCATCGACACATTTTTTTTTCATCTGCAAAAATGCAAAGTTCGAATTTTTAATGCAGCAATTGTTGAACAGGTGTGAAATGGTTTTTAAAACTGATAAAAAGAATACTATTCATAAATAGAAGTAAGGCAATGTAGACTCGGTTACAAGTTATCCTCGATTGAACTAAAAAAAATAAGCATAGAAATTTGAGCAAGAAAATGTTGGCTAATAAATATTAACGAAATACTGTCCAACTGACGACATATTTTTTTTTAATCCACGCTTATCCAAGTCAAAATTAACAAATAAATAATTTTTTTATATAAAGTGAAAATTAATAATTTTCATTATTCGGTGAACAATTGAAGTTCCTCAAATGTGTTAAATTGTTGTGTTAATCAAAAAATTGTCCTACATGCTTGCAACAAATAAGAACTAACAATACGAAATTTAAAGGTTTTGTGGGAATAATTTACTAAATAATTACTTATTTATACGTAATATCCAAACTCTTTAAAAATATTTTGAATAACAAATTCATTGAAAAGTATCGAAATCTTTCATTAAGTTCATTATCAATCAATTGATACAACAATCTCAGTTAGTAGTACAATAATGATGAAATAGAAAATTCTTTTCACACGTAGTGTTGTTGAAAAGTCAATAGCAAGTTGATAAAGAAATCATGTTGAGAATCGCCTGTCTGCAACAACATCAACATGGAAATAAAACTTCAACAATCTGATGGTTCATCCTTTGTTTGTTGATAGGTAGGATGCATTGAGATTGATTGATTGGTTGATAGATTGGCGGACAGATGAGACAAATGGTTTAAATGTAAGCTGGTGCATGAACACACACACAAACATACACACACATACCACACACACACACACTCGCGCGTGCGCACAAAAACTAAAAATATACAAACACGCACACACATAAACACAAAAAACACACTCACTTATGAACACACAAACAAACATACACGAGTACATGGCATGTGTTCGTTTATGTTGTGTCTCGTTTTATTGATTTGATCTGTTAGAAAAACTTAACTCTGTTAAGAGTGTTTCTATCAATAATAATGTTTCTGCTGGATTTTTCGATTTTTCTACTATTTTTTTTATAACACTTATTGATAAGTTTGTTCTCAGAAATCAGCTGCGAGTTCGTTCATTAGGCCAGAAAAGTCCTTCAGTCAAACAAGCAGATTTTTTTGTTTTTCATTTGATTTATAAAAGGAACAGTCGCCGTTTCAAATTGTCTAAGTAGGGATTTTGGTTTTTATTGTAAACATCCAGTGACCATTAGAAAGTTTATGTTCAGCATGTCTAGGCTTAATGATGCATACATGATGTTAATTTAATTGTTAGAGAACGTTTAATTTTTACTGTGCAAACACAATAAAGAAATACAAGGTGTGAGATAAAACCAACAAAAACACAACAACAACAACAATATCAGCAACGACAACAACAGCAACAAAGATAACAACAACAGGAGCAGCATCAACAATAACGGCAATTCTTACCAGCTGATTTTAATACCAGTAAAGCATCGAAACTACGGCAACTACTGCTACCATTGTATCCATTAGTCCGCCTAGCAACTGCCTCGCAACCGTATAACAGCAACTCTTCATGTTCGATACTACTCGCTGACTCAATCAACTTGCAATGGAGGTTGAGATCATAATCACGTGATGCGATCATGCTTTGACGATCAACGTCATCTGACTTTCGCTATTTACAATTGCATTCCATTGAATAGAACATTCATGTAGTGCGTCGAGGCGTTGAAAATTTTGTGATTTATGTGATAAATTTAATAATTTATTAATAAATTTTATTAATAAAACTTAATAATATTGGATGTAATTTATCCAGTACTATATGAAATATACCGAATTTCTAGCGTTGGAGAAGACCATAATTAATATGGTAATTCATGAAATCTACCGGATCTACTAACGCTAGAAATTCTGTAGATTTCATAAATTACTGCATTAATTATGGCCATTTACCAGCACATTTGTATACATTGTAAACTATAAAAGATTGTAAAGAAATATTGTATCTATGCTAAAAACTTAGCTACATATAGGTCCTGCGTAGTCAGGGTTTAGTTAGGTCTGATGCGAAGTCGTAAATGTGTGATTGATGTAGTTATTTGGATTAGTTTATTGTTTCTATTACTGTTGGTATTCAAATAAACGTTCAACAAAGTTTGCGTCTGAAGCAGTTGTGTTCATTTATCGGAAATCTTGAACCTACAGAATAACGATCGTTGGAAGCTACAACACTGGTGTTAAAAATATAGAATCATTGAAGTTATAACATTAGTGTCTGTAGTGGCGAGCGTAAAACTGTAACAACAGACGCCATCTTTGTATCATATCATCTTTGTATCATATTATTTTCGTATCATATTATTTTTCTATCATATCATTTTTCTATCATATCATCATTATATCTTATTCATGCTTGGAGGAGTGTTTGAAAGTTTATCGTTCAATTTAATTCATCTATTCAAATGATTCCAACGAATCTGCTGCTGTTGTCAACGTCAAAACTGTTGTTGTTATGGTTATGGTAATTAATGTTTTGTTTTAGCTGGTGGGCTGGTTGGGGATATTTGAATGGCAGTTACATTTTACATTAAGGTTATAAAGACTGTTCTTACTGAACCATTGTTATTAAAGCCATTTTAAATATTAATATTGTTTGTACTGTTGTTTATTAATCTTTCTATCATCGGTTGAGAGAGGTCCACATTAAAATTTGTAAATTTAACTTTTCACAAACATTTGAAGCGATCGACAGTTTTAAAACCAAAATTTTTACAAAAAATTTACAGTATTGGTAACACTATCAACATTTTATTACTTATTTAAGGTATAAAATTACGTCAGCATTTTCGTAACCGTCTGAGTTTTTTCAGGCAAAATCAGCCGGAAAATTGCTGCACATAAAGTAGATAAACTAACGGCATTTCAACCATTTCGAGGCATTTTAAGACTTTTACATCTATTAAGCTCTTAAAAAGTTTTTCTACTATTTGCCCATTTTATTCTTTTGAAAAAATAGTTTCCAAGTTTAATGTTTTTTTAAATTTGGAAAGATTAACTTTAACTAAGAGCAAAGGCAATGATGATCTGAAAAATATTATCATGGTGACTAACGGAATGTTGATTGATAGTTGTGTTGCCGTTTTTGATATAAATTTATTTGGGATGGATGACTAAATTAACCCTTACACTTGAATGTTTGTTTATAAAAATGGCAAGTTATTAAAACACAACTTTAGGATTTCATGAGAACAAATACTTTTTTGAGCAAAAAAAATAAATTTTTTGGAGAAAAAAAAACTTGTGAAGAAAATAAATCTCGACATTTTACTTTTTGACTCTTGCTGGAAAGAGATATGCGGTTGTAGTTCTGCAACCATTTTTTAAAAAACACAAAAAATAAATAACTGGGTGTTGTGTCTCAACCCAACCACTAAATAAGTATGTGTCAAAAAGGTAGAGCGTAAAGCAAAACTAAAACAATGGCACAAACATCTTGCAACAGCAGTCAACATGTCTAGCAAAATAAACAAGCAATATAAATAAAAAAAAAACACCAATGAAACAACGGCAACAACATGATTGGAGAAGACGGAAAAACAATGGCCCTCATTCAACTACATACTACAACAAACAATAAACAACAACAAAATGAAAGACAAGAAATGCTACTTAAAACAATTCAATGGATTGTCATAAAATAAGAAACGTCTGTGAATGCGACCGACAACTACGACACTGCAACGAAAGAAAAAATTTATGAATGTGCATAAAAATTACAAAACAAGAAATAAAAAATAATAATTACAAGTATAATAAAATGTAGCAACTCATCATAAAAATAAACGAATCTCAAAAGCGCTATCTAACAAAAACTGAACTTAACAACATAATTGAAATAACAAACGAGAAATCATAATACATCGCACAGAAATAAGATTAAAATTTGGTCATAAACAGAAAAGTAATCGATTCAATATAACGAAAATACGAAATAATATTTAGAACATGTCGACTAAACAGAAAGAATCGATCAATAATGCATTGCAATGAAAATAAATGAGTTTTCAGTTTCTTCTTGAAATCACGCAGGTTTAGGTCCGGATTTCTGAGAGCAGCAGGCAGGTCGTTCCAAACAGTTGGTCCAGAAACAGCAATGTTACAAGAGCCTATACGGAGACTCGTTGTTGGGATCAACAGCAGGTTTGAAACATCGGATCTCAAGTGTGTTCCAGATGCTTTTGAAGATCTCTTTTTGAACCTGTCAGACAAATAAGATGGAGCTAGACCGTTGATAGACTTGTAGACAAGTGTTGAAATTTTGAACAAAACTCTTTTGTCGACGGTTAGCCAATGAAGTTCCCTCAATATTGGAGACACATGATCGAATTTTAGAGCTCCAACAACAACTTTTGCGGCTCGATTCTGTATTGATTGAAGTACAGCCATGGATCGATCAGGTAAGTCATAAAACAAACTGTTGCAATAGTCGACGCGTGAGTGCACAAATGCATGAACCAACGTCTGCAACGTGGATGTATCTAGGGATCGTCGAATTTAATTGATTTTCCTGATTTGAAACATGCATTCGGCTGAGAGCTTCTTAATGTGTTGTTTCATTGACAAACCTGAATCAATCATGAAGCCCAGATTAGCTGCTGTCTGACAAAATGGGATGACCTCATCATTAACAGTTATTGAATTTATATCTATTCTTGAAAGTTGCTGCCATGTTCCAATTGGTAAAAAAACAGTCTTGTTTTGGTTTAGTTATCAACCATTGTTTTGCATCCACTTATTGACCCAGACAAACATTTAACCAGTTTGTCCAATTCTGATTTAAAAGAATCTGGCCTGCTCGTAACAAGTCGTCCGCAAAATCATGACCTGAAAAACCAAATGATTCTATTATCTTTAGTACTTCAGATGTATAGATCAGGAATAGAATAGGATCTAGAACCGAATCTTGTTGCTCACCAGACAGCATAACATTAACCTCAGAAAATTTACCACCGAATGATACCTGTTGTGATCTACCTACCAGATACGACTCAAACCACCTCAGAACAGCACCAGAGATTCCAAAACTGCAACGTAGTCTTGTTAAAAGTACTTTGTGATCTACGCAATCAAATGCGGATGACATATCAAGAAAGACTAGCATTGCCACATTTTGTTCATCAATTGCCCCGTACACTTCTGAGAAAACTTGCAAAAGAGCAGTTTCTGTCGAATGGTACCGACGGAATCCAGATTGATATTTCGGCATTAAATTGTTATTGTTCAAGTAACTGAGTGTTTGCCTGGCAACCACACGTTCGATAATTTTGGATAGGAAAGACAGATTAGAAATTGGTCTGTAGTCCCCAACATCATTTTCGTCTAGATTATGTTTCTTCAGCAGCGGAGTTATGACAGCATGCTTGCAGCCAGAAGGAAACTGTCCCACATTTAAACTGCTGTTTATCAGGCCTGCCAAAAATGGTGCGAATAGTTTTATAAACTTCTTTAATACGTGGGTAGGTATTACATCTTGTTGACACGACTTTGTAGGTGAATTTTGAACTAACTGTATTACCTCCTCTTCAGAAACCATAGAAAACGTTGAGAACAAACTATTATTGACACCTGATTGGAACTCTGCAGGCTCGGTTGAGCATCGTTGTTGCCACTATCTCTCAGCTTGCTTAAAATTGAAATAGCACATAAATCGATCAGGTGTTAGTTCATCTATATCCGAGCAAGATATATCGTTACGATCCCTACAGAGAATGCTCTTCACAACCCGCCAAAGATTTTTTGGTTTCATCTTATAGTCATCAACAATTTTTGTCCAATACTGACGACGTTATTTAGAAAAAAGTTCCGATTTATTCTTCAAAGCAGTCTTCCATTCATCTTGATGAATCAACTGTGAGCTTTTTCTGTATTTTCTTTCCATTTTTCTGCATAAACGCTTGGCCAACCTGCAATCATTATAAAACCACGGAGCCATACGAACGTTATTATGTATGTATGTATGTATGTATATATGTATGTATGTATGTATGTATGTATGTATGTATGTATGTATGTATGTATGTATGTATGTATGTATGTATGTATGTATGTATGTCTGTATGTATGTATGTATGTATGTATGTATGTATGTATGTATGTATGTATGTATGTATGTATGTATGTATGTATGTATGTATGTATGTATGTATGTATGTATGTATGTATGTATGTATGAATGTATGTATGTATGTATGTATGTATGTATGTT
>NW_008704083.1:3947814-3957814 GCF_000326865.2 Helobdella robusta
CTGAATGTCGCTGCTGGCGACCTCCGCCCAAACGACAAACAAGACCATGATGGCCAAGTTCATCCGCCTCCGCGCCGCACCTGCATGTGTATCGACTCTGAACGGCCAACCCCAGACGGAAGCCAATGGCTGTCCTGACCGTTTCGTCGTCCAATCTGGTACCCACCGACGTATTGGGCAAAGATCTCAGCCAGCCGCAACTCGCCTCGCTGGAAACTGCCAGCAAGCGAGCTGAGGTCGCCGAGTCAGGGCTTGAGGAAAGCAACTCTTTGAATGTGCGTTTATATGCTTCCTCCAAAATGTTGCCCTGGGAAAGGTCTGTTGGTTGGATTGGAGTCGGTGGGGTACAGTGCAGGCTACTAAATTGCCGAAGAAGGGCAGACTGTAGGTCAAGCGTGGCAGATGCGGAAGATTTATAAACAATTGGTGCAAGCTGAACCACGCTTAGTAACCCCAGTCCCCCAAATCGTACCGGCAGCTGAGCCTGAGACCAACCCTTGTCGGTAATATCGACGTTACATATTGCTGAGAGGGCCACCCGCAGAGCACCCTCAAATTCGCCCAAAATGGCCGCATTAACAAAGTTGGATGTGCGCAAAAAATACATCAATTTCGGCAAACTGAGGGCGCCGCGGATGATTGTCAGCGCGTCGTGGAGCGGGAGAAGAGAGACACGTTCGAGGGCAAATCTTAGCTCAAAAAGTATTTTATTAAAAAACCTGTCCTGATGATCGCCGGCCATCATTGGAGTGCCTAAAAAATTTAATGATGAATGAGGCACTGTGGGAATATTAGCCAGCACGTGTGGCATTTGAAACGTGTCATTTACAAGTAGTTCACACTTGTTTGTGTTTAATTCAAGACCAATGATGGAAGCGCCGACCCTCAGCGACAGGAAGTCGTCCGCTAAGATGTTGCCCTCTGCGGCCAAGCTGACATCGTCCAGGTAGCCACAAACAAACGCCGAGGATGACTTCGTCAACAGCGGGTGAAGGGTTAGAGCAAAAAGCATCGGTCCCAAAGGGTCGCCTTGCTGTACGCCCTCGCACGATTCAACCACCCAGGCGTCGTAACCGAGAGAAGAGACTCGGCCATATGCGGAATGACAAAAATTATAAATTTGAGGACAGTGCTGCTTAACTGCCTCTAACATTGAGTCTCTTCTCAGGGTGTTGAAAGCGTTCTTGAAATCAATCTTCAAGAATCCCCACTGTTTTGGAAGTGTTGAAATCAGTTCACGTACGGCGTGGACGGCCGCCTCAGCACCACCTTTCACGCCGACGCCCAATTGGATAGGATAGAGTTTGGCTTTGACCTGTTCCAACACTAGCGCCAGAGCGCACTTACTGGCCAGCCTCCTCCAGAAATTCCCCACCGCGATGGGTCTGATCCCTCCATCTTTTTTGTTTAAAGCCACCAGACGGCCCCCAAAGAAGAAACGGCTAACCGCGGGAGGGCAGACCCCAGATAACAACAAATTTACAAACCGGGTGAGGTTATTTAACAATTCATCGGTGGGCGTCGGACCGGAAAGTAAATCCTTTATGTGCTGAGGCCTCAAGCCATCAAGGCCTCCCGATGAACCATTATTAAACGACTTTAAAGCCGTCAACACCTGGGCTGGTGAAACGCGACCATTGGACGGCTCCTGCGCGGGGAAAGCTCGCCTGTTCAATGGAGCACTGGGATGAATAGCTTTGAGTTTAGCGAGTGTCTCAGGCGAGCTCTCCGCCAGGCCTGCGGGCGAACAAGCAAGTCTGACGGCCGCCGAGAGACTGCCCTGTTCAATCCGAGTGGTTACTGCACTAATCCAACTGTTTGGATTGTGCTTACGCGGTTTGGTGTTGTGGTCAGTGTTGAAGCTTGCCACAATAAACTCGACCTCGGTCGAACTGAATTCGGCCAACCGTTTAATAACGTAATTGGCTTGATTAGTCCTGCGACCGCCCCTGGTTGGCTTGAACAAAACAAATGCGAAAAAACATTGGAGCCTGCACCAATGGGTCGCGTCGCAGGGATCATCGCAAACGGCCGTCAATAAAGCCGACAATGCTTTAGATACCTTGTCTCTGCACGGTTTGGGAACGTGATCATACAGATGGGCAGTCCTCAAAACGACCGTCAGCCTGTCAAAAACATGAAAAAAATCCACTTGGGAGGGACTCTCCGAGACCGATGCCGAAGAACCGCGTGTAGCAACATGAGGGTTGATGACAGGTGCAGCGGTAAGCGGCGATCGCGCGGAGGCAGATGAACCAGCCGGAGGCTGGTCGGCTGCCTTGAACGAACCAGGGCATTCCTGGCCCTTCACTTTGCCTCCATGTCGATATAGTTTACCGTCCGGTTTTATTTTATAATGATTTAAACAAACCGTGCATTGGTATAGGACCGGTGCCATTACGTCAACGAAATAAAATCAAAAGCGAGTAGATAAAACCGTGTGAACAGTGATAAAATAAAATAAATAAAATTGTGGTGAAAATAAAAAGGTTTAATTTTAAATAAATTTAAAAATTAAAAGAAAAACTGGGAATGAAACAGAGAAAACAAAAATGAATATTAATGAGCATTGTACGGTGCAGCTGTAAAGGCCCACAGCTGTTGTTAAAGTATGTTAAAGCTAAAATTAAAAACCTGAGACCACAAAAGTTAAAAAACCAACCGAACGGCGGGAACCTAATCCGAAAAAGGGCAAAAAAGCGACAACCAACAAAAACCACACCAAAAAAAACCGAAATTATTGCAACAAAAACCTTAAAAACCAGAAATATTACTAAAAATTAGCGAAATACTAAAAATGTGAAAGCCGACACCAGCTGAGCGAGCGTATGAGTGTGTGTGTGTATGTATGTATGTATGTATGTATGTATGTATGTATGTATGTATGTATGTATGTATGTATGTATGTATGTATGTATGTATGTATGTATGTATGTATGTATGTATGTTTGTATGTATGTATGTATGTATGTATGTATGTAAGTATGTATGTATGTATGTATGTATGTATGTATGTATGTATGTATGTATGTATGTACGTATGTATGTACGTACGTATGTATATATATATATATATATATATATATATATATATATATAATTAATTATTTATCATAGTTATTTATAGAATCAATTTCATCATCTGATAGCAATGAAAACAAAACTAACCACCCCTCAACAATAAACAAACAAACACCAACGAACGAACGAACGAACGAACGAACGAACAAGCAAACAACCAAAATATCAAGCAACAAAAAAAAACAAAGAAATATAAACCATGAAAAATATAAAATTATTGTTTATAAACAGAAATACTACATAAAATATTATTTAATAAAATTTTTCATTTTGGATTAAGCAATTTATTCATTGTAGATGACAAGTTAAAAGTTTAAACCATGATATATTTTTATTCTTATTGCAATCATTTCTCTGCATCAATACGAGCAGCGGAGCAGGCCTGTAATAGCGGTCGAAGATGATGAGGTTTTTAAAACATGAATTCAATTATTTATTAATTAATTTTTATTTTTTAATTTAACTATTATTTATTATTGTATGTTAAAATATTTATATTGTTTTATTATTCATATTTTTATATATTAACATATAATAATTTCATGTTAAAACATTTATATTGTTTTATTATTCATATTTATATATATAACATATAATAATTTCATTTTATGTTTTACTTGTACAGTTTTTTTCATTTTATTAAAAGGAATGCCGTTTACGATTTTGAAGTTTATTAATTTGGCTCCGTAGTTGAATTTTCATTAGATGTTTAACACTTTTAACTTATTTATTTATTCAATATGGTATGCTAACATTTAAATTATTCTCCTATTTACTAACAATTACTAACAGTTACTAACAATTAATAACAAATAGTAAGAAAGATTAAGAAATACTAACAATAAATAATTTTTATTTTATCTTTACTAACAGATGGCTAGAGTATTGGTTGTTATTGTTCACCAACGAACATTAATTTATCTATCTATCAATATCATCAGTAACCTGGCTATTGAACATTTGTTTGGTTTTAACTACTATTAACTACGTTTTTATTGTATGCAACCATTCACAAGCTTCATTGCGGTTTTGTTTATGTTTAAAACCTTCTAGCAAGCCAAAGTGAATTTTTAAAGTTCTGAAGACTTTTTTATAAAATGATTTAAGGTTTAAGTAAGATGACCGATCGTCGTTTAAACAAAAATTTAGTGCATTCATAAATTTATTTCAATTTAAAAACGTTGTTTAGAAAAGTTGATGGTGTATTCTATTAGTTTAATGCTTAATAAATAACGAGCTAAATAAATAAATTAACGAACTTAATAAACATTAGCTAGTCCAAACCTAAAATTTATTGGTCTTGGTTATAACATTCATTTACGATTTATCTATGATTCATCTATAATCCTTTTATAATTCATATATAATGCAGTTCATTGATCATTGTTATTTTCATTTGTTTTTGTTACGTTAACTAAAGATTTTCTCCATTCATATACTTTTCAACAATCATTTATTATTGATAACATTTATATTTTATCTGGTAAACTAATTTTCAGTTTTTATAAAATCTAACAACAAATAAGACGGTTTGTGGATAATCTTCTGTTTTAATAAAAGACCACGTACAACAGTTCAGCAAATTACACACAAAAAATTATCGTTGAAAATTTTGGGTGAAGTATAGAAACGTGTATAACTTGGGAAAAAAACTTGTTATGCGATATTTTGGGAGAAGTTTGAAAAATGTGCTACATTAGAATCTGATCCAACAAAATTCATTCCGACTTGCATCTACTAATCTTGGTTTGAATGATTTGAATTGCATTCTACCATAACTTATGCAGCTATCTGTTTGCTGTGTTTTTCGTAAAAATGTGATGAGTTACTGATGTTGTTGTTGTTGCTGTTGTTTTTGTTGTTGTTGTTGCTGTTGTTGTTGTTGATGATGGATGAGAATGATATACTAACGCGCACGTACATATATTTGAAATACATGATGTCAAACATGAAATCTTCCATTTACATCCACAGAACTTCCTGGCAAAATTTTTGGGAGTTTCAAAGGTGAGTAGGCATACGTTGATGATGATGATGATGACGATGATGATGACGATGATGATGATGACGACGATGATGATAATGGGAATAGAATGATGATAATGATGATGATATAAAGATGATAGTAACTATGACAATAACACATGAACGCAACACGGTTTCACCAAAATACATACATACAGCAAAAACAACCGCAACTACAAACACAACAACAACAAAAACTACAACTACAAACACGACAACAACTACTACAACAAAAATTCACACGCAATACCTTCAATCACACTTTTTTCAGCTCCATGCCGTTGATTTCATGCGAATTTGGACGCATTATGACAAAGTGAGTAGATGTCACTTCTCATTTCTGTCCCTGCAACATTTATGTTTCCTGGATTTGTTGCCGATGAGTGTTGTTGTTGTTGTTGTTGTTTATATAGTTTCTTTAGTCAAAGCAGTTAGTTACTTGGCAAATTGAGTTACTTAGTTGAAGTCGTATTCTTAATCTTCTTTGTTGATGTCACTTCTTTGTCCTTCACGGTTATTAGAATTAGTATTAGGCATCGAGCTGGTAATGATGTAATCACTCTTTGTTGGATTTGAGTTAACACTTCAAGTGCATCATTACCAACTCGACTCCTTAATAATAACTCTAATAACATTGAAGAACAAAGAAATAACAACAACAAAAAAGATAAAGAATATGACACCAACTAAGTAACTCACTTAGAAAAAGAAACTATGTAAACCAAAAGAAACTATGTAAACCAAAGCTGCACTGAAGATGATTTGTGAAAAATCGAAATAAGGCCTATCTGCATGATGAATTTGTATAACAACAGTTTTATTAAATTTTCACTATGAATTTTTGCAAACGAGTTTCTCAAAAGCATTAAACTTCAAAACAACGATACCCAACAGCAACTTCCAATTTTAATGTAATTAATACTTAATGCCATAAATGAGCGAACTCATGCAAACTGATGACGATGGCCACTTGATTAATAAACTTTTTCTGAATTTTGTGCACTATAGTTCTTGCGATGTTAGTAAAAATACTGAGGACGACAAGCATCACGCTGTCGAAGATTTCAATACAAACTCCAGTAACAAGATCGCAGCTTTAGTAACGTTTAGAAATAGTAGCGATAGATTGGACGACGATGGTCGGTAGGCAAATAGAGTAACTAATGTTTAATACGTAAAGTCAACAGGGCTGCATTAGTTGCTCTGCTCATTATCGAACTTCATTTTTTTGTCTCTATTTCTTTTTATGTAAAACTGGATGCGGACGTTGAATGGAAAGCTTTTATTTTTTGAGCTGGATCGTATCAACTCGTGTTCAGCATTTGCTTCCAAATGAATCCAGCAACTGCCACTTCCAAATGTGCAAATTTTTCATTCATACAGCAGTGCAGACCTGATGTGGATTTTTTATAAATTTAAACCCGGTTTAATAGACATATACTATACATACTTTTTCTGAGTATCTCATGATGGTGCCAATGATTATTAAAATATGACTTTTGAACCACGGGATCTGTTGACTTGTTCATGTTGTGCCGATTCTATTTTTAAATTAATATTTAGCTTGGAAATGTTGTTTATTGATCCTTTCTACGTACAAACTATGATGGACATTTCCTCAGTTTGTTGGCAACTCTCGTTTGTAACATGCACATTTGTCCCGCTTGAACACTTTCCATTGAACGACATGACTTTTTGTAGGCACGGTTTCACTTCGAGCTTTAAAAATTCAAATAAGTACCGACAGAACAAATCTTTTGAATAACATACTTTCATCATTTTTAATATTTTCACTTTTAGCAATCATGAATTTTTTAACGCAAATCTTCATTTTATACTTCCTGATTCAGTTGACATTGACGTTATTTAATAAGTTAAATCTTTGAGTCGAGACATGACGTCATCACAACTTGTAATTTTGAAGCATTTCAGAAATATCAATAGATTCAAAATTGTAGACATCACTCACAGAGCGATTACCATGTTAAGCCGATCTGAGGCCAACATCAAACAATTTTTAGAAAACGTTTCAAAACGAGGTGTTTTTTTTACAGCCGTTACAGATGTTTATACAATGTTAAAAAGTTCTATATAGCTCTGAAGATTGCCAGTGTTAAAATTTATTGTCCTTGAATTGTTAAGTGTTGGAAGGGTGGCCGAATTCTACGGCAACATCCATCTTCCTATACAATGCGTCTGATGATTTATTTCAATATGAAATATTTTTATTATCTTGTCTGCTCTTTTCATCATTACCATCATCACAATCATCACCATCATCATCATTTTATCATCATCATCATCATCGTGACAATAAACAGGACTCCAGTGGTTATTTGGACTCGAATGAGCTCAGAGGTTTCCTGAAGGATTTCATGTTCCAACGGACAGGAGTTAGTGATTGAATGAATGAATGAACGAACCAATGAATGAATGAATGAATGAATGAATGAATGAACTAATGAATGAATGCATGAATGAATGAATGAATGAATGAATGAATGCATGAAAAATAGATTAGTAAAACTTTAAAATGACAAAAACTAAACTGCTGAAAAAAATGTTCCCTAAATAAAATGCTCAAATGCAAATAAACAAAATAAACGGTTCAACAAACAGACGTTCAAACAAAGAATTCATAAAATTTCAAAATAATAAATTTTAGAAAGCTTGTCGTGTTGCAAATAAAACAAAGTGAATGACCGACTAAACGAAATGAATGAACCAAGGCTGTCTGACGTGGCTTTGTAAATAATTTCGCGATCCTGATCAAAATAGCATAATAGTTGCTGATTGATTGAATCGCCAGGGTGAATGTCGATACGAAGATACTTCAAAAATTAACGAATAATAACAAAGATCACACACACATACACGCACTCATACACACAGACACACACCACACACACATTTACACACAGACACACATCAATCACACACTTACATACGCACACACACACCACACACAGACCCCACACTCACACACACATACATACCCACACACACACACACTCACACACACATACATATAATACACACACATATACTGAAAACTATGATTATTTTTAATATTTTTTAGCATTTTTAATTTGTTTATTTTTGTAGTACGAGGATTTTTTTCTCGAATAACGATGATAATAATAACAATTGTAATATGATTTTGAATTACATTTCAAATATTTATTTATTTTATTATTTGTTTGTTTGCCTGTGTGTTTCGGTTAATTATAAAATATTATCTGATTTATTTTTCAATTTTGCAGAGCAAAATCATCATCATCATCATCATCATTAACATCATCATCATTATCATCATCCTCATCAACATCATCGTCTTGATTCATATGATAAGAAAAATAATGATGATGAATACGCTATTATAATAATGTAAACGATGGTGATGGTAAAGAAGATGATGATGATGAAGAAGAAGATGATGATCATGGTGACGATGAATAAGATGATGATGGTGAGGATGATAATGATGATGAAGAAGATGATGATGATGATGGTAGTGTTATTATAACAATGTTAACGAAGGTAATGATGATGATGATGATGATGATGATGATGATGATGATGAAGTTGATGATGATGATGATGATAATGTTAACGATGATGATGATGATGGTGGAAATGACGGTGTTAATGGCAGATGAGAGGATAACGAAATTGATGATATTGCAATGATGGTTATGTTGATAATAAGAGGATACAGATGGTATCAAAGATGACTACTATCATTATTATGATATATTGGTGATATATATCTTCGAAGGATGATAGTATAATGATGAAATCGATGATGGTGGTGGTGGTGATGATGATGATAAAATGATGATGATGATGATGACATTGATAGTGATGATGGGAAAATGAAGATGATGATGATAATGATATCGATGATGATGCTGATGATAAGATTATGACGATTATGATAACGATAATGGTGATGTTGAGTGTCACTCACATATTTTTATAAGGAATATAAAAGTGGAAAGAGTTTATAAAGTGAGCTTGGCAAACATTCTCTTCAGTGATGTGAAGTGGTAGCCACAGCCAGCCACCTATAACGTGCGCCGAACAACAATTACCATACTGAATGTTTTGTACGTTTGTTTGTCTGTGTGTATGTATTTATGTATGTATGTATGTATGTATGTATGTATGTATGTATGTATGTATGTATGTATGTATGTATGTATGTATGTATGTATGTATGTATGTATGTATGTATGTATGTATGTATGTTAAAACCAAAACATGATGAGTGACACTGAACCGTCAAACATCAAGTAACAAATGGATTAACACTTTGATTTGTCGTTAATTGCACATGTCGGCATTCAGTTGGATATTTTCAAGCACACAGACACGCAGGAACCGCTGCAACAAGCACGAAATGTGGTTGGTTGCAAAAAACAGTTCCCTGCTGTCACCTGATCTGACACTGATCATTTTGCCTATTTCCTTAAAAAATTTAAGGGTGTTGGGGTCCATCGGGCCGAGAACCTCGATGCATATTGGCAAGAATTCCATCGAGGGGAGGGCATTCCCATATTTTTTCATTTTCTCGTCCGCTGCCCTGGCCGCGGCCAAACCGCATTCTTTAATTGTCAGGTTTACGTATCGTTCGGCGAGGGTGCCAGGGACCGTAACATCCCACGCCAAACATCTGCCGGCTCTCCAAGGTATTAGCGTGCATCCGTCCGGTCGCCTACCATCATGCGCAGAAATGCCGGATGGTTCCTTGAGAACCGGGATTGAAGCCTTGGAGAAGAGCCGACAAATGTAATCGTTTAGCGCTGAGTGACGTAGTTGACGGCCCCCACCCAGGCGACAAACCAAACCGTGGTGCCCAAACTCGTCCGCCTCAGCGCCATATCGGCACGTG
>NW_008704083.1:3961464-3962684 GCF_000326865.2 Helobdella robusta
ATATATTTTGAAGACTGTTATTGATGTATTCTACTTCTTTCAATGGGTCTTTAGTTGGGAAGAAGATGTTAGTGTCATCTGCATATAGAAGGTGATTTGCATCAGTTGCATGTTGAAAATCGTTCATGAAGATTATGAATAGAAGAGGACCTAAAATTGATCCTTGTGGCACGCCTGATCTTACGTTAAGTTTTGTTGAGGAGTGACTTTTTATTGCCACATACTGGTCTCTGTTCTCTAAATAACTTTTGAACCATGCACTTACTTTTCCTCTTATTCCATGTGAATTTAATTTTTTAATCAGTATATCGTGGTTGATGACGTCAAAGGCCTTTGAGAGGTCTATGAATACACCTACAGTCAGTATCTTTTCGTTAAGATTATTCATAACATTTTGTGCTAATTGCAGCACAGCTTGCTCAGTTGAATGCTGTGCTCTGTAGCCATATTGATTATCATTTAATAATTTATTTATGGACAGAAATGAGGTGACTCTGACAAAAATTATTTTTTCCAGTACTTTGGAAAGTGGAGAAAGTAGAGATATTGGTCGATAATTACTTGTCTCTAATTTGCTCCCCTTTTTGTGAATTGGAACTACTCTGGATGTTTTGAAGCATTGTGGAAATATTCCTTGGACGATGGAAAGATTGTAAATATGAGTGATTGGGGTGACAATTTCTGGGATGATTTTTTTAAGTAGATTGTTACTTAAAGTATCATCTGACGTGCTTTTTTTGTTGCTTAAGTTTTGAACAATGTACGTTACTTCTTCTTCATTGGTGGAGTTCATATACATTGATTTACAGATTGCACTATTTATTTTTAATTTATCTTCAGTAACTATTTGATTTTCTAACAGCTTCTCTGTGACATTGATGAAGTATTCATTGAAAAGAATACTTATTTCCTCTGGGTCTTCGATGATTTTGTCGTCAACTTTTAGCTTATTAATTTCAAGATTGTTTTGTTTTCTATTCATTATACCGTTTATTATTTCCCATTTTTGTTTGGAGCAACTCTTTGCCTCTTCAAATTTTTGTTGAAAATAATTTTTTTCTGCCTTTCTCTTTACTGATGTAAAGTAATTTCTAAACTTTTTATATTTTTCAACATTAGCGGAGTTTGGTGCAGCGACTGCTATTTTATACAGTCGATTCTGTTTTTTTGATAATTTTATTATTTCATCAGATACCCATGCTTTTTTATATTTTTGTTTC
>NW_008704083.1:3963335-3985835 GCF_000326865.2 Helobdella robusta
GTATGTATGTATGTATGTATGTATGTATGTATGTATGTATGTATGTATGTATGTATGTATGTATGTATGTATGTATGTATGTATGTATGTATGTATGTATGTATGTATGTATGTATGTATGTATGTATGTATGTATGTATGTATGTATGTATGTATGTATGTATGTATGCATGTATGTATGTATGTATGTATGTATGTATGTATGTATGTATGTATGTATGTATGTATGTATGTATGTATGTATGTATGTATGTATGTATGTATGTATGTATGTATGTATGTATGTATGCATGTATTGTATGTATGCATGTATGTGTATGTTTGTGTATGTACGTGTGTGCGTTGTGTTTCTGCGTATATGTGCATGTTGTATGTGTGTGTGTTTTGTATCTCTGTATGTTTTGTATAATTTGTATGTTTATAGTAGAATGGCAAGGAAATTGCTTTAATAAATTTTGAAAAATTATCAACATTTTTTTCCCAATGTATAACAACTTTTTTCGAAAAATATAATTATATTGAATATTTCCTGTTGTGAAAAGCTAAATTGATTACAAGAGCCGTTTTTTGCCAAAATTTCAAAAATAAATTTGACCACTGTTCTATACGTTGCATAGATGCTTGTCTGTGTATGTATGTTGTGTGTATGTATGTATGTATATGTTTGTCTGTTTGTTTGTTTGTATGTTGCGTGCATGCTTGGATGTTTGTGTATTTGTGGAGGCTATGTATATGTTTTTCAAGTTATATGTTGTATGGATGTCGAGTGTATGTTTCTTCGTGTGTTTGTATGTTGAATGTATTTTGTGTGTAGGTTCAATGCGTGTGTATGTTTAGTGTGTGTGTATGTTTAGTGTATTTGTGTATTTATATATGTTTGTATGTTGTATATATGTCATTCATGTTATATTTGCCCTACAAGCTATTATATCTTAGATTAATAAAAAATGGCCTATAGATTTTACATTTAAAAATGTTTAAGAATTAACTATGATGATGACGACGATGACGATGCTGAAGTGATGATGATTAAACCGTGGGATGGTGATGGAGTTATTGATGATGTTGGTAAAAAGTTATATGATGGTGATGATGAATGTGATAAAAATGTGGTAAAAAGTTATATGATGGTGATGATGAATGTGATATGTGTGTGTGTGAAATGATAACAACAAAAAATTACTGTAATGATGATGCGAATGAGACAGCTATGATAGGATGACGATGACGACGATGATGATGACGATAATGATGATGATGATGATGAAGAAGAAGAAAACAAAAGATGATGATGATTAAGATGGTGATGAGGATGAAGATGATGATGGTAATAACGTCGATGACGATGAAAGTAATGATGATGAAGAATACAAAGATGATGAAGAAGAAGAACAAGATGATGACGACGATGATAAAGATGAGGATGAAGATGATGATAGTGATGACGACGACGACGATGATGATGATGAATCGAACATAATGATGAGGACAAAGACAAAAATAATGATCGACATCATGTTAATGAGGGTGGGTGCGCGTAGTGAACTTTTGTTTTTTTTTTAATGATTTTTTTTTGTTTTTACCCATCCATTATCATATTATTATGATCATTCCGCTATCATCATTTTGTTTTGTTTTATTTTTGAACTATTTTCTAGTTATTTGGTCATAAAAATATTAATATTATTATTTCAATTCTTTTTAAATTAACATTACTTTCATCGTTTCCTTCCTTCACATATGATATTTTGCCATGAATTTTGCAGCTCTCTTGTTATATTTTAAAATTTTGTTGATATATTTGTTAAGATTCTTTAGGATGATGTTCAGTTTTAACCCACACCCACATCAAACAAACACAACACAACAACATCTGCTACAGATCATCTGCCGGTTTCTATCTCCCTTCAACCTTTCGCTTTCTCGCTTGTTTGTTTGTTTGCATATTTGTATGTTTGTTTGTTCGTTCGCATATTTGTATGTTTGTTCGTTCGTTTGCATGTTTGTATATCTGTTTGTTCGTTTGCATGCTTGTATGTGAAGATATATGTGCCACAGTGTTAATGATTGTACATGAGTGTTAAAATAAGCAATAATTGTCGAGTGTATTGTATATGTTACGTTCTCTATACAAACACACGGTTGAAGCCGGTTAACCGCAACAACCGCCAATCACGGTCATTTTAACTCTTCAGAAACTGAATCAACTATCATTTGGCAGTCATAATCAAAATTGGTTATTCAGACCAGAAATCAGATGTTAATTTGGCAATCATAAAAAATCATTTTTTGACAACTGAAAGATCAGTTATTTTTTCTCGTCTGACTTATGTTTTTGTATTTATCAAGTACGTCATAGAGTGATGTGATTTCTTCTATAAGGGTGTACATTGCATTGTTCAAATGTGCAGTTTCTGAACTCTGTGCATGTCTCTATATAAAAATATATTGCAAAATGTTTTACAGTTTTTTTTTTTGAATAATGACCCAATTGAAGAAATGAAAGAGTTTCGGCTTTGAATGAAACATTCAGTTGCGGTCGTCATAACGCATTATATGAAACAATTTTTCATTAAACTTTGATTTGAAATATGTTTGTACATGAACAATATTCCGAAGTCAAAAGATATTAAAGATATTTTGATATTTTCGTTGTACAATTTAAAAAAATAAATGAACATATCATTTCTTGAAAACTGCACGACAACATCTATCTGTTACTGAATGAATAAATGAAATTGTGCTAAAATAATGTTAAAATAAATCACTTAAATAAAGATCAACTTTGGATTCAGAGACTAGTTGCTTATTTGGACTATTACTTTTTGTAAAATGCATTTATGTGACTTCATTGGTTCACCCATCAAGTCATCTTTCACCTTTTCCCACAAACTCGATCCAATGCAATCAGAAGGATGATTGTATGCTCGGTTGCTTTGTAACACAAATTTTTGTTCTTCATTAAGTTGACTCATAATTTTTACTGGAATGAAACGAAAAGGTTATCGACATTAAAAGTAAATTGTTTCAAACTGTATGTATATAACGCAGGTACCACATATTAAAAGTAAACATTTATTTATCTACATGAATCATCCAATCTGATAGCACCGAATTTAAGATAAGCGTTTAGAAAATATTATCGGATGAAGATCAAAGCAATAGAACGAAAATTGCATCTAAAAATTATACTTTGAAATATCACAAAAATCTCATTTGAAAAAATAAACTCTTTTGGACGGAAACTTTTGCAACAAAAATACCAAGCTGCATTTAATTAAAACATTCTCATCAAGCCAGCTGTCACAAGTTGTTTCTGTCTTCTTCATCAGCGGACTTTCCGACAAATTGTTTTCTTTGATTTCTTCTTTTGCGGCACACGTATCAAAACTTTTGCGTTCGTTTGGTTAATGAAAATCTTTTGCTATCATGATGATTGCTATTTTATCTAGAAACAAATCAAAAAATAATTATCCACCTGCACTTATCTACCTCCACTTAATTGTTGTGTGTAGCGGTAGCAAGGGATGAAGAGATTTGTACTTTCATTTTTACGATGGTTTTATTAAAAGCACATCAAATTGTTTTTATTTTGAAATATTACATATGAATGATTTATTGAGCCTATGAAATATGTTCACTATGAATAAAAACCAACTGTCGATTTGTCTTTTATACAACAACACGAACATGCAGACAACAGCGCACGATGCACTCATCTCATTTTATTCTACATACTAACTCGAGTGACATCATCAGACAGTCTGTTTCAGACTACTCTGCCGAATTTCAAAACTGCTTTTGCTGCTTGAATATTTTGATCAGTCATAAATAACTTAATTTCACATGTTAAATTATACGCTGTACTGTTTGTCAATTGACATATCTGACTTGAGTTGTATATGCCAGAAATTTATAAGGATTGAAAATATCGTGAAAAGTATTTTTTAACATATAAAATTTTTAAAATTTAAAAATATTAAAACAAGATAAAATAAAAATTAATAAAAAGATTGGTAATGATACATCTACGTTAATTCATCTACGCTTATCATAATTTAATCATAAAAATTATTTTATCTTTGCTATAAATTCATAATTTTCCGAAAATCCACAATTTTTATCAAAACACAGCAGTTTTCATCGTTTTCATATAATAAAAATATGGAATCAAATTTTCAAACAGTTCACAATCTCCAACTAAAAATGGTGTGTGATCAAGTAGATCGACCATGAAATAAGTTTTATATTTTTTTTTATTTTCACTTGATGAAAAAATTACGTGTGTCTTTGTTCGCAATTAAAGAAGTTAGTACAAACTTAAAATACAAATTAATATAATATAAATTAATATGATAATATGATATGAAATAAAATAAAACTCATAAGCTCGTGCGTGCAGGGAGTAGTTATATTGAGAAGTGCACGCTTTTGAATCACTTGTCGCAAATCGAGACCAAGTATGAGCGAGAAACACGAGGTTGATAATGAATGGCTGATTGATTGATCGATGCCATCATACTGCTCGTACATCAACATCCTGAATGGAGAAGCATTGAGATGATCATACTGGATTTGGATATGACACCGATGATGATGATGAGGGGGAAGATGATGATGATGGGGGTGATAGATTTGATAATGATATCGAGGGTAATGATGATAGTATGTTAGGTTTAATTATGATATAGATGATGATATAGTGATTTGATGTTGAGGTTGATTATGATAATGATGATGAAACAATATGATGTTGCGCTTGATCACGATATTAATGATGATTAAATAGATATATGATGTTGGATTTGATAATGACACTTATGATGATAATGATGATGTGATACTAGATTTGAACCTGATATCGTTGGTGACGATGATACGGTGATACGACTGGGCATGATAATGATATGGTGATAGATTTGATTATGGTATCAAGATATTTTCTTCTACAAAGATGTCATAAATAGAGTTACAGAAAATTAACATAGTGGTAATAACCTTAATGACGTATCCTATCAACAATTTATAACACACGTGCACGGTGACAATGCAGTGTTGTTTGCTAACTGATAAAAAAAACCATCATACAAATCATTTTCACTATTGCCATCGTCATCATTTATCTGGCGAGCCTTCTTCCATCGTTCAGGCAAAAAATACATAGGGTAAGTCTCCAGTAGCCCTTCTTCCATCGTTCGGGCAAAAAATACATAGGGTAAGTCTCCAGGAGCCCTTCTACAACCGCTAGCCCCTTTGAAATCTTTTTAAAGGGCGCCTACAAACACACCGATAATAATAATAATAGTAATAATAATAATGATGGGAACTCTTTTTATTATCATCAAACCTCAAAATATAAAATCAATTATCATAAATGTACAGAATGTTTATAGTCAACCATGCTCATCATTTAGATACGAGTACAAGGATGATGAAAAAATGATATTAGATATAAATATATAATAATAATATAATAATAATATAATAATATAATAATAATATAATAATAATATAATAATAATATAATAATAATATGCAATCGTTGTAGTATTAGTAGTAGTAGTAATAACGGTAGTTGAAATAGCCAGAAGTAGATGCCATAGTAGTTGCAGTATCAATAAGGTTCATAATAATATAATGGTAAGACTGGTAAAAATAATGATAGAAGTTAAAGGAGCAATAGTAGTAGCAATAATAGTATTATTATTATTATTAGTAGTAGTAGTAGTAGCAGTAGTAGTAGTAATGGTATTAGTAGTAGCAGTGGTAATATTATTATTATTAGTAGTAGTAGTAATAGTGGTAGTAGTAGTAGTAGTAGTGGTGGTGGTGGTAGTAGTGGTGGTAGTAGTATTAGTGTTTGTAGTAGTAGTAGTAATAGTAGTAGTAACAATAATAGCAGTAATAATGGCGATAGTAAAAGCCTGTGGGGCTTTGCGTTGAATGCATTGTAAGTTTCTGCTGTACATTGATTTTAACCGCGGGCGACTCTATTTAACATGTTCGTTTGATTTGGATATACCTACGTAGAATTGTATCAATCAGTCAGTCAGTCAGTCAGTCAGTCAGTCAGTCAGTCAGTCAGTCAGTCAGTCAGTCAGTCAGTCAGTCAGTCAGTCAGTCAGTCAGTCAGTCAGTCAGTCAGTCAGTCAGTCAGTCAGTCAGTCAGTCAGTCAGTCAGTCAGTCAGTCAGTCAGCCAGCCAGCCAGCCAGCCAGCCAGCCAGCCAATCAATCAAGCAATAGATGATATACGTCCTAGTATCTATTTGTCAGCTATATTATTGACAAATTTTATGGGTTTCTCATTAATAAATTTTAACAAGTTTTAAGAGTTGTCAAGTCAGTTTTAAAGTAAAATGGACTGCTGAGTTTTACAAGCATCGCCTTCTTATCTTTGGAATCTTTGGTCGTTTTTAGAATGATTAAATTATGTCGACAGTTGTCTCAATCGCCCAAATTAAAAAATTTTGTCCAGCCTGGCCCATCAGTTTTAAAAAATTTTTTATTTATCTTCATCCTACTTTCCGTGATGCTTATTAATTGTAACAACGTTTGGGTTTGTTTATGATTATTTTTATTATTTATTTGTATTTTTATTAATTTATTATTATCATTAATTTATTAATTTGTTTATTTATTCAGTTTTATTCGTTAACATCTTTTATATATTTTCTATTTCACTGTAACTTGATCTAGACTACTGTTGAAACATCAGAGGCATCATGCCCTATCTTACGTACGCACGTATTCATACATTATGATCTAGTTGTCAGTTTTTCAACATCGCATTCACGATAAAGTTAATTTTGATCATATTTCATCCACAAATGTCTGGAATTTGTTTTTAACTTCCCTCTTCTTTCTTTCGTTATTGTTTTTCATGTTTATTGTTTGATTCTTGCGTGTAGTCATAGCGATTCACAGAGCTACTCTCTCGTCAGGCTTTTGGCAAACAACATTATAGTACATGGTAGGTTAGCTATGCTGTGTTTATGAAATTGCACTCGTGAAATGTTTGTTCTGTAATAGGTACACAGGCGTATTCACACGCAACATCAACATTCGTATCAATGGAATACCTTGGCTTTCATATAATCAAACTCATATCACTTGAGTATGCTGGATCCTACATCCAAAATAATTCCTATATCTGCAATTTATCAATGGAGTTCGTTTGTTATGCATGTGAGAGGTAAGGTTAGTTTGTTTGTATGTGCAGGTTTCATTTTCATCATTGTCCTGTCAGGCTTCAAAAATCTAATAACAATTTCACTCATCATATTGAAATTTTTAGAAGGGCTATCTTTTTCTGTTGAGGCAGTCTGTTAATAATATCATTATTGTCGTCATTATGACAAACACCATCGTAGCCACATGAACAAGAACCAACCACATTCTTTTGCTTGTTTCATTTCATCATCTACAAAAACAACATCAACGTCATATTGCTCTTTTTATATTTGCGTCTTCATTGAACTGTTTGCAAAAAGTTGCCATCATAAAGTCTACTTAGTGCTACCCTTACATAAATTTTGCTTACTTTGTTTATTGATTAATTTTGCAAATTTTATTAACCACTGCGTCAATTGCGATTTTTTGTGGCGCTCCTCGCAAGTGGGTGGTCGGTGCAGTGCCAGCAACAGAATAATTGCTCAAAGAACATCATGCTGTTCGAATAATTATTTTTTTTGGTGAATAGTGTCGACAAACCGCTTTTAAAAATTATGAAGCCACGAAGTTTAACAAGGACAGTAACATTTCAAAGTGAGTCAGATTGGTCGGTCAAATGCAATCAAAAAATTGGAAATCTAACGTAAAATGAAAATTATTCTTTCTTTTCAAATAGCCGTCTTCGACGCATGCGCAAGCTTTAAAATGTACGTGAGTGAGGACACACAAGCGCGGACGCACACAAGGGAATAAAACATGCATGAGTACAAGCAAATGTGGGCATAAATACGCGCGAACACAAACTCACATAATCACGAACACATTTTGACACAAACACGAACAAAACGACACACACGAACACAGGCACACACAAACAAGAAACGCCGCACAGCATACAAACATCTTGCCAACAATAGACTTTCGGGAACGTCAAACCATAAAAATGCAGTAGAGAATTGAAGGTAGGTAGCAAATGGATTTGAGGTTTGAACACATTGATGTAAAAAGTTTGGAAATTTTTATTTTGATATTTTTGTTCTGTTTTCATTTTATTATATGTACTCCTGTGTTTGTTTTATAATGCTATCAAATATAGATTTCAAAAATTTAGGTCCTATGACAAAAGCGCGCAAGAAAAAAGCCCTCACAAATAATCTGAGAGATAAAAGCACTCAAACATATTTGCACACAGGACAAAAGCACAAATGTCTGTGCGACTATGTACGTGGTGGGCTGTATGCCATGGATGTTCGCTTTTGTCTGCCTGGGTTCTTTTCATGTGGGCTTTCGTTCGTGCGTTTTGGTCAGGCTACCCAAAACTTAATTGCCTTATTTATTATATTGATTGAATGGTTGAACGATTGATTAGTTGGTTGATTGATTGATAAATTTCTTTGACTTCAAAAGAAATAAAGCGACTGATGTACAAGAAAAGGATGACTGAGAGCAAATACAAGCCACCTTGACTAATTCTTCCAATCGCTATACTAGACAATACAATAAAATATACAATACAATACAATACAGTTTAAAAATTTTCAATATACATTTATTTTAAAAAGTCAGTTGACAGCACACTGTATATATATTTTATATATAATATATTTAATAGTACACGTACGGACAGCTATGAATGCAAAAATTTATCAATTGTTATCATTCATCATAAATTTTGACAACATTACATTAAAATTACTATCAAACTTTTAGCTAAAATTCAGATTTAAAAGCATCGAAGTTTGTGAACATCTTTCTTTTTCAGACCTACAGGTAAACGTTTCTTCAAACATTTAATTTAGCAGAAATTACTTTTTAAAATATTTCTGGAAATCCACGTTTGGCAGGACGAAATCATACTTGGCTATATTTCGCCAGCGAGTTAATTCAGTTGGCAAAAGTGCCAAGTCTAACGCAGTTATTTTGCAATGGTCTAGTTCGAAACTCAAACAATGTACCGTACATACATGAAGTGTATTTACCACGTGTAATATAGATAGTATACAGCTTTTGTGACATGAAAGTACTATCAAAAATTATAGAATCAAATATAAGCAGTTCTGCGTTTGACCAGACTGCATAATAAAGAACAAAATTTAAATTTGAAAACACAGAAATTAAAAAACTTTGTCGGCGTTATTATTATCTTTAATAAAATTAGAAATGATTTCAAATTAATGGCTGCTGAGATCCTGTTGCGATATCTTTGTCTACAGCACACACGCACCATACACACACACCATACACACACACACACACACACACACACACACACACACACACACACACACACACACACAACATATCAGACAGACAACCTGCGTGTTCGTACAACGGAGTAACATTTCATTTGAAATTCACGTCCAGGGTGAAGATCGTTACAACGATTTTGTCATGCAAAAGTATACAATACCGCATTCAGTTTGTTTATGTTGCATCGACTCCGGTAATTAGTTCCGCGGTAGTATATACAATACACTGATGAGCTGTTGGATGAATGTGCTGTTTGCCGATCTGTTTTCCCATCTGTGCTAGCTAACGTTGAAAATGAAACGATTATATTTTTTTGCCGTCTGATGGAAAACATTCTCTCATTTTATTTAACTTTTTGTTAAGTTATACATTGAAAAGTTTACTTGTCTGCACACACTTATTTCATTGTTTCATTTTTTTCTTTTAATTGTTCGAGAATATTTTATTTCAAGTTCGTTTTGCATGTGCTGTGCATGTTTTGATGTTACAATTTTTCAAAATAACCGTGTGAGTGAAAAATAGTTAGTGAAAGATTCTTATCAAATTTATTTAATTCATTAGTTAAAAAGTACCATAATTTCATCGTTGGCTAACATTTAAATGATTCACAAAAATGTGGTCAACATAATGAATCAAGAAATTCCTTTCTACAAACAGCCACATTCTTGGCGATGCAGCGAAATACTTTGAAACAATGTGGGACCTCTTACAATTTTGTTATTCTTCTGGCTTTGACGGAAAAAAATAAGTCTGCAATGCAAAAAGTAATAAATGGGCGTCAGCTCTCTTCAGCACTCGACTGGCTGCAGAAATAATTGTTTGCATTGTTTGCATGAAACAAAAGCAAACATCTTGGCTCGAGTGTGTTAATTATAAACCTGCAGAATTGGAGGTTGAGATTAAATATTAGTTCGTTAAGAAGTGAAAAACTGTAATTTATTTGCGATTTAATCGGCTTTTTTGAACTACATACAAATGGCTGCAATAAATACCCGTCTTCCAGCTTTTTATTTTCGCTTATGTTGCAACCTAATCTAATGTAACCTCATGTGTCCCGTCAGACACCGCTCAGCAACGTATTTTAGTTGTGAAATTTTTTATAAACTAACTTTATAAACGAATTAATTGGGCAAATTGTTGATGTGAATAATTTGTTTAATACCATGCATTATTTTTCACTAAATCAATATTTCAAAAAATGTTATCGTATCGAAATTAACTCAACTATTATATATTTACATATATATGTTTGCCTATTTGCCATTGAGTGTACGGTATGGGTGACTGTGTAGACTAGAGAATGATTAAAGAAAAAGAAATAGGACAAATAAGCTTACATACACTGACCTATATACATTGCTATCTCATCTCAAACATACGTTGTCCAATTATGTGAGTAAGCGGGCGTTTTTAATTTGTGTTGATATGCTGGGACCATCTGTGTTTCTTCTTTTGCGTTGCCATCATGTCTGCGTGAATTGCATATTGCATCTCGTACATTCATTGTGTATTGCATTATGTTGTATATTGTACATTCAAAAGACTTGCTAACACAAAACAACTCACAAGTCACAAGTTGTTTCTGACTGGACTGACTTTATTGCAAATAAAATAAAGTGCTCCAAACATTTAGTTATTATGAATTATTCCTGAAGGCAGTGCTCTTTCCAGAGAAACCTGTTACAACATTTCAAAAAAAAGAACAACTTAAACAACATGGGCTACACAAATGTAAAAACATTTTAGTTATAGGTACCGTTAAAAATATTTTGTAAATAGGCAACTTGAAAGAGTAAAAATGAAAATTGTGATGGTAGAGTGGAAGAGTAGAAGAGTAAAGTATAAATTCATGACAAATGGAGCATTAATTTTTTAATTACATAAATATATAGAATACAACTCTGCATATCATATCCATTTTTTTTATTAAAATTCAGAAAGAGGAGAATGAAGAGAACATCGAATCGTTCCGCATGGCAGTTCTCGACTTGATTGACACGAACAAGGATGGAAAGGTGGAGTTGGGAGAATTCGCCAAGTATGACCCGCTTGTCTTGCTTCTCACATTTCTCTGTTGTTAACTTCATTTATAAAAATTTGTAAAAATTAACTCATGCTTTATTAAATTTATGGGTTATGTTTTAGCAGGAATATTAAGTAAACAATCTACATTGTTTTGAACTAGTTAATTAGTTAATGGCTTACATATTTTCAATTTCCCATTCGGTAAATTGATTTAGTACTTTTCATTATTGTATGTATGTTGTGGTACATTGTGATCACTGAACTGTAACAAAACCACCGCAGATTAATTCCCATCGAGAGCAACTTCATGGAACAATTTTCAAAACGGAAATCCGTAAGTGGTTCTTCATTTCAACAGAATGCGCATGCACGCTGCGTAATTTTCTGTTGCCGATGTTTACGCTTTGTTCAACTTTGTTGTTTTATGATTGTTCCAATCTTGCATTTAGTTGATATATTTAAAATATAAAAGTTGTTAGTAAGGATATTTTTTAACATCGGTGTTTACGAAAATTTTACTGTTCCAAATTTTGAGAAATATTTATTGATGAAGCCTAAATAGGATTAAATATAACACCACGATGAATAATGAATTTGCAGCTATCCAGAAAAGAATTTGACGACATATTCAATCATTACGATCCAGTTTAGTGCTCTTGTTTGTTGTGTGTTTTATTTCATTATGTTCTTAAATATTTTACAGTAAAGGTTGTTTGTTGATGTTATTGCTGCTGTTGTTGCTAAATGTCTAACTGTTTACAGTTGTAGTTATGTTGTTGTTGCTGTTGTTTTAAAGATGTTGTTGATGTTGTTCTTTTTGTGTTGCTGCAATTTAACTGTTGCCATCTTCACAATGAATCTATGCATTAAAACTAAAAATTGTATTTGGTATACTGCGAGTACACTGCATTTCTGTGTGTGGTCTGTTTTTACTTATACTTTATACACATCATCTGAATATCGTTTAAATAAATTGTCCTGCTAAATTTTTCTCAACGATTCATTCATCGGAATAATGAATGTTTTTTAGTGCAATAACTTACGATATGAATATAATTAAACATAAAAATGAATATAAATGGAATAATAAACAAAGGAATAAATAAGATATGCAAGAAATAAGTGAACAAACAAATGAGTGAGAAAAAGTTTCCCTGCTTGACATGTGTGCGACTTTCGATTGTGTTGATCATGTAATGTTAATTGATAAATTAAAACATTCATTTGGATACTCTGGCACCGTTCTTTCTATATACAGTCGGACCTTCATACAACAAAATTCATGGTTCCAAGAAATAAATTCGCTATATAGAAAATTTCTCATTTTATAGAATTTGTTTTAAAAAAAATCTATATCGCTTAAAAAGTGAAAACACATTTAAGAAAAACAACTTTTTAATCATTTTTCAACAAAAATTTATAATACCTAGATAAACAGGTGAAACAAGTCATCAGCTTCAATTATCGCGGAAGCCTCATTACCTCAAGTTGTAAATGGGATGTGGATATCAAACGATGAATAGCAATGACAAGAGATGCATACTATAAAATGAAAAACATCCTCGCCAACAGTAAAATCAGAATATCAACAAAATTAAAACTATTAAGGTGTTATATATTTTCTTCTACTCACTTACGGTTCTGAGTCCTGGACGATTTGTAAAGAAATGGAAAAAAAGGATCAATGCCGCTGATATCTGGTTTTTGAGAAGAATTATGAAAATTAGTTGGACCTCTCATAACTCGAATAAAGATGCATTAAAACAGTCCGGTTATGAAAAGAGGAAATTATTACAGATAATCCGACGGGGGCAGTTAGTTTTTTTGTCACATCATGCGGAAGGAAAGAATGGAAAATCTAACTACACTGGAAAATTTGCAGGGAAAAGAGATCGCGGTCAAAAACGAATAACATTTGTGAAGTCCTTGTAACACTTGTTGAACATCATCACATTTCAACTACTACAAATGTTAAAGATCGATCGGGTTTTTGCGGAGGTCGATGGTCGCCAATGTCCTGAAAGGATAAGAAACTTTAAAGAAGAAAACATGGATAATTCCAAAAATATAGAAAATAACATAATATTGTTTGTATGTACTTGCGTATATGTATACAGCAAAAAGCATACGTAAAACTGTAATGGAAAAATTTAACAGTTTACTATGTTTAATTATTTTTAAAGGAGTACAACAACAACGCTCATATCTGTTCACAGAATGTTTGCTGGTCGAATATTTCGTTTATAAGCAATGTTAATATAAATCAATGAATAAATTATCCATGTCTTCTTCTTTCTCGTGCTTCATTCTTTCAGGACATTGACGACCATCGACCTCCACAAAACTCGGTGTTTCTGTTATTTTTTGTGTTGTTTTAATAATTTTTCTTAATAAATGTTATGAATAACAAACAAGCATTGATACGTGTATACATACGAGGAGTGATAAATGTTGAAAAATATAAAGTACATGATTGTTCACACAAAAATAAAATATTTTTACATATCTATAGATAGGTACATTCCCTATTTCGATAAAATTCGTTCCATGTTATTCATTTTTCGTATCTTTCTTGCTTTTACTCTTCGGTTTTGGAACCAGAACTTAATCTGGCGTTTAGTCAAACCGGTTTCTTGTGCAATACGGTTCCTATCTCTGTTTGACACATTCATTTTGTCGGAATTCGTGTTCCAAAGCATGTCGTACTTGATTATTGTAAACTACTCTGTGAACTTCTCGCGTACGTTTCTTTTTTATCTTCTTTTTCACACCATCTGGCAACTCGTTTTCAGAATCTAAAAAATTATTCGAAAGATCTTCCGATTCTATCGGGTGATCTAACAATTCTACCCAAAGATCTAACGACAGCTCAGGAAGATTTAAGAAATTATCGGAATACACGAATCTGGTTTTTGGTAGCTTCTGTTTCAGTTCTTGCGTTGGCTGCTTGAAGCGATTCGGTGCACGTATTTCCTCATTTAAAGGATCTGACAAATTATCCGGAAGATCTACCAATTCTTCCGAGTGATCTATCGCTTCTACTTGAAGATCTAACATCAATGTATCTAGCAAATCATTCGAATAATTCATGTTGCTAGTTTTTGATTGCTCCTGTTTCCATTCTTGCGATACATGATACAGTTGTTTCTCTGTCTGTTTAATGATAACTGTTCTTGGTGGCTTTTTGGTGAATTTAAGCCCCGACACTATGCTAAACGTTATTTGATTATTCATTTTATACGTTATTTATACCGTGAAATTACTCAGCGCGCAATCAAAATATAAAACTCTCTAGTCAGCGACAGGTGACTCCATGTACAGTCTAATTTATAATAATAACATTATACAGTCTTTGCTATGCATTCTAAACCGAAGATTCCAAATGGATCTCTGATTTCTTTGCGTTGGCTGATAATTAAACTAAAAGGATGGCAATTAAATTTAATAGTTTACGGTGTCGACAACTTTTTGTATTACGCATGTAGTGGCCTCAAATTTCAATTTCAATTTCAAAGTTTTATTCATAATCAACAACATATCAAATAAGTGAATAAAAGTTATGAAGTTGAATATGCGGAGACCGAATTAGACTGTTTGTTTTGTGGTGGCCACCGCAGGTAGATACATGAATAGTTAATGAAATAAAATAAGGAAAATAACTGAAGCAGAAAGATAATTGAAGATAAATAAGTAAATGTTCGTGTCATACATATATAGACATATAACTGTAAATGTTCGCTCAGTACATATATAAACACATAAATGTTTAACCATTCATAAAGACCATTCATCCGCATCATTTGTTCTAACGTATTTTTAATATAATATTAGGTGGTGGAGTCGAGATCCAGTGTCAATAAAAAAGCACGGAATTTTGGCTTGAAATGTTGTAGGTTTATGATGGCTCTTAGATGGGGAGGTACAAGTTCTGTCCAAATTTCAGGACCTGTTATTTTTATGCTTGTCTGGATTAATTTGAGGCGAGTTTTGTAGATATAGAAGAGAGGGGTGTGTCTAGTGGTTGTAGATTGAACGGAGTTACTTAATGTGTAGAAGTTGATAAAGTGAGGTGGGAGAAGATTGTTGATAAATTTAAAAACGAATAAAGCAGAGTAGTAAAGACAGATGAAGTTAAGTGGTAAAATTTTTTTTGCTAGGAAGAAGGGTTTAGTATGAGAATCGGGTTTGAGGTTAAAAATTAAACGTATTGATCTTTTTTTGGAAAGTATTAGGTTATTCAGGTGGCTTTTTGAACTATTTCCCCATAGTGTGATGCAGTAGGTTAGATAAGGGTAGATGAATGTGTAATAAAGCGTGCGAAGAGCAGAAAGAGAAAGTTTATATTTGATTTTGTAGAAGATGCCTGTGAGTTTGTTGATTTTGTCTGAGGTAGTTTGTAGGTGAGAATTCCATGAAAGATTTTCTGTGATGGTGATTCCAAGAAATTTGGTAGACAGGGTGCGGCTTATAGGAACACCATTAACTAATAGGTTTAGGTTAGGAGCTTGGTTGGTGAGTATTTTTGGGCCAAAAATAATGTATGCACATTTCGAATAATTTATGATTAGTTTGTTATTGGATAACCAGTTAGAGTATTTTTGGAGTTCAAGATTAATATATTCAAAGCAATCTGGTAGGTTGTTGGAAGTAAAAAGAAGGTTGGTGTCGTCTGCGAACAGTACGCATTTGGTTGAGGGCGAAACATTGCAGAGGTCATTTATGTAGATAGAAAATAGAAGGGGTCCTAGTATGGATCCTTGTGGCACCCCGTGATGAATAAGAGCGTGCTTTGAATTGATGTTGTCCATGGAAACATATTGTGTCCGTGATGAAAGATAGCTTCTCATCTAGTTGTGAGCTGTGCCTCTTACTCCGTAATGATGTAGTTTGAATAGGAGTATTTTGTGATCGATGACATCGAAGGCTTTGGATAAGTCCAGGAAAATGCCAATAGAAAGATTTTTGTTATTCATTTCATTTAGTATATGCTGAGTGAAGTCAAGAATAGCAAGCTCAGTTGAGTGGTTGGGTCTGAATCCGTATTGGTTATTGCAGATAGTATTGTTTGAGCAGAAGAAATTAGAGAGTCTTTTAAAGAAAAGTTTTTCAAGAATTTTTGACAGCGGGGAAAGAATGGAGATGGGTCTGTAGTTGTTAATGTCATCTTTGTTTCCTTTCTTGAATAATGGTATGATTTTGGCTATTTTAAATGAGTCAGGAAAGATTCCAGTGCTTAGTGATAAATTGAAGATATGATTAAGTGGTGATATGATAGAGAAAATTATGCTTTTGATAAGGAACATGTTGAGTCCATCGTCTGCATAGCTCTTTTTGTTTTTCAAGATATTAACAGTAGTTAATATTTCTTGTTCAGTAACAGGATATAGACAAATGGAATGGGGTGTGGATGGGCTCATAACATCTGTAGGACTACCATAGCTGGGAGGTTGGTTTGAGAGTAGTTGACTAGCGATGTTTGCAAAGTGGGTGTTGAAAAGTCACAAATTTCTTGTTTATTTTCAATTGCTTGGTTGTTGATAGTTAGTTTGGTGATTGATGAGTTAGGAGGTTGCTTGTTTAGAATTTCTTTGATAGTGCTCCATTTTTGTCCAACATTGTTATGTACGTCTTCAAGTTTGTTAGAGAAGTAATCTCGTTCAGTTTTTCGTTTAATAGATGTGAACATGTTTCTGAAGCTTTTGTAGGTGGCAATGTTGCGGGTGGTTGGATATTTAAGGCTTATGATGTATAGTTTGTTTTTCTTTTTTGCAAGACTTAGAATGTTGTCATTGATCCAGCATTTTTTCTTTTTGTTTTTGACAGGACGGAGGGGGGCAAAAGTGTCTAGAGAGTAAGTTAAGATAGTATTCAAAACAGAGCAGCAGTTGTTGACATTTTTTAGAGAAGTCAAAGAATTCCAGTTGTAGTTCGATAAGAAATTGTTGATGTTGTTTATAGATTCTTCAGTTAGGTTTCTGAAGTTTTTAATAGGGGCATGGTTTGAGATTTCTGATTTGGAAGCGATGGCGAATATAGGGAAATGGTCAGATATGTCAGACAGAATTATTCCAGATAAGTGAGAAGTTAGGTTGTTAGTAAAGATATTGTCGATGAGTGAGCAAGAAGAAGTTGAGATGTGAGTAGAGGAGGTTATAAGAGGTAAGAAGTTGTATGATGATAGTAGGCTAGAGAAGTCAGCAACGACGTTGTCACTGTTGAGTTTATTGAGGTCAAGGTTAAAGTCGCCAATTAAATAGCTCTTTATGTGTGGCTTGAATGTGGGTAAAATAAGTTCGAGCTTTTGGATTAAGATATTAGGGTCAGTGTTGGGGGGTCTATATACTGCTAAAATATTTACGTGTGTGTTGTTTAATTTTAAATTGACACCAAGAAGGTCAATAATTGTTAATTGTTATGCAATAATTAATTTTAATAACAATTAAAACTTTTACAGAATAAATCAGTCGATAAAATCATCACATTGATGTCATACTATTTTTGCTCGTAACATTATACAGTCTTTGCTATTTTTCATGTTGTAAAATTTCATCCAATGAACTTTGTAACTATAGTATCTTTTCTTTTTGTGAAATTTCTTCAAAAAAAAATACTTAATTTATATTTAAATATTTACTAAGCGTATTATTCACTTTGAACATTTTAATCTTTTAACAAACATAGCTTTTATTTTTTTTATTTGATTAAAATGGAAAATTTTCAAAAACAAAAAAATTTATAAATATGAAGTAAATATGAATTTATGAAAAATTTTCATAAACATGAAATTTTTTTTCTTTCATAAAATGACTTAACTAAGTAAGACTTGTAATACACCTAATCACGCGGAACTCTTATTACTACTAGTAACCACTTTTGATTATTTACTTTTGAAGCAAAACCTTCAGTTATAAGTAATATTGTTGAAGCAATGCGCCACGCTAGTGAATGAAGTTTAGACGAATTTTTAAAAGGGTTTTCCACGCTTTTGACATTTTTCTTACAAACATTTTTAATGGCAATGCAGTCTGAATTAATCCTTTATTCATACTTGTCGTCAGCATAAACTTCCAACGTTTTTGCATAAATGTCACAAAACTCTCCAGGGTCCTCTATGGAGGTCTTTGAGTTGCTTCCATTTTTGGTTTTTATTATGACAACATACCAAACTTATTTTTCGTAATGACGAATGAACGAAAACTTTTAAATGAGTGCATTTTTTTCAAAACTTCCATTAAACTTATTTTGTCATCTGGTACACTCGTCATGTTACGTTTTTTTTAAATTATTTTTATTAAGGGACAAATTTTTAAATTCCAGCACTTTATAATTTTTATCACGCAGATATGAATAATTTATCAGTTCATTGTACATGAATGAAAATTTGAATAAAATGACCTGTAATTTTGCTTGCCACCTATTTGATGAATTTAATCTTTTCAAATATTCTTTATGGTTACCAAAAAATTAAAATAAACGAAAAGAAAAGATTTTTTTGCTCTTTAAACAAATATTTAATAGTGATACTGATGATTTTTAATGCAAATTAATTAAAATTAGTTATAAAAATTTCTCATTGAACATTAAACACTGTTTGACAATTGGTTTTAAAAGAAATTCAAAAAATTCATCAAATTCATTTGTATCTTCGAAGCTCGTTCAACTTAAATTAAATCAATTTAAAATGCAGTGTAAGAGTCAATCAAACCAGTGCAAATTCATTTGTATCTTCGAAGCTCGTTCAACTTAAATTAAATCAATTTAAAATGCAGTGTAAGATTCAATCAAACCAGTGCAAATTTTTAAAATTTCACAAATAGAATTACTCTGGCTAAATTGGTTTATAAATTTTCAGGTCTTAAACAAATTAGAGACTACCAAACCTGCAAAATTTTGGAGAAAATTGCCCTTGATCGAAAAACATTTTTTTAATATAAAACTTTTTTCATTAAAAACTTTATTAAATAGAAAAATGATAAAAAATTGAGCGATAATAAAGTCGTCAACTGTATTAGACCAAATCACCTAAAAGTTGACATTTTAAAAAATGCTTATGACCTTTTTAGATTTTCTCACAAGGTGTAACAGATTTTTTTATTAAAAACAGTGTTTTTATTTTATTTATTGTTTTGGAAAGGTTGAAATAGTTTTCAATCCAAGTTTTTAAAAATTCATATAAGGATTTCGTTAACCTTCTCTTAACCCTTGCAACATTTTTCATTGCGGGTTTTCAGCCCCAAGTCCTCCTTGTCTACACCACAGCTCATAACCGTACATGATTTGTTAATAAAAATATGGACCGGTCCATGGAATAAAAAATGTTTAATTGAGAAGATTGTTTATGGTCAATCTAATCAACTAAATAGCCGTCCAAAGTTCAGTTATTTTAAAATACGTAATTGCCAAGTGAAGAAATGTTTGATTTATTGTTTTGAGCTGCAAAATCTTAGCAAAATTATTCAGTTTATTAGTGAAATTTAAAAAAAAAATAAAATAAATTGTTTGATGAAAGTTTTAAAAATTAAAATTAAATTAAATTAAAAGGATGGAAACGGATTCATCGAAGGTAAGGAACTAATGGCTCTCATCAGAGATATCATGTCGAAAAGTGCTAATGTTAGTTCTGTCTGTATGCTTACTTGCTTGCTGCTGCTGCTGCTGTTTGTGTCTGTCGCAAATGTTGATGTTGTTTGTTATTGTTTGTTGTTGTTTATTGTTGGTTGCTGCTGTTAATTTTTACGTGTTTATTGTTGCCGTATAAATTGGTAATTGGTACTGTTGTTGTTTGTATTGTTGTTTGTGTTATGGAATGATTTAGCATTTGCAAAAGTGGAATTTTCTACAGTGTTATTGAGCGTTTTTGGAATACTTTTTCGTTTGTTGTTTTTTCTTTGAATTGTTTTATCTTTTGTAAGTTGCATCTATACACTTATGAAGCATGGTCCAAAGTGCTTTTCTTCGTTGAGGGAACAATTGTTCACCGGCACATATTTATGATATCCAACCAACCTTTCCAGTTCTATTGTTGTTGTGGCGTCATGGCGGCTGGCGGTGTTCAGATTGTCATCACGTGGGCGCATCAACAGCTTCCTACTCGTCATCCTCGAAAATATTTTAATTCATTTTTTTGTCAAAAAACTTATCACGATAATGATATTTTTTAAATCAACAACAAAAAATTTATTAGCTAAATTGTTGCTCTGAAAAAAAGTTACAATATCAAGTTATTTTTCTGGAAACAAATGTATTTAAACAGTTTTAATTACACAAGCCATTATTCAAGTAGATAAACTAAGTTGTAAGCTCCAACAGAATTAACACACGGTATGCAAAAATCTGAATACACAGCAAAGTACCACATGGGGTCCACACACACACCAACATGCAAAAACTTCATCAGCTTCATATGATAAACCATATGCTGTTTCAAGAAACATCTCATGTTTCTCAGGTGTGGTCAATTAGTTAGCACATGTTAGCTTTTCTCTGAATGTTGTTTTAGAGAAAATATTTTAATAATAATAACAGTGATTATGATGACGACGAAAATAAGAAATTATTTTTGTCACTGTAAAATAAAACAATGTAGTGACACATCCATCCACCTCACCAACAATGAGCACTTGTCCTCCAACATTTGGAATCAATCTCTGCCCACTAATGTCATTCCCAACTTTCCAGCAAATAATTTCCATCACATCTTCACAGATGACGTTTCACGTGCGTCACAGCACATGTTTTACTTAACAAAATTGTCAATTTGTTTTTGATTTTTGTAAATGATTTTCAAATGTTGTTATAAATTTTTCAGCAAATCTTCAACCCTCCCAGTCTCAATCGAAGTTTTTTCATGCTAGATTATTTTCAGCAATTCTCCTGTTTTCCTTCAGATTACATACATTATAATTCAAAACCAGGACAACTAGATGTAAATACGTTTAAAATCAGTAAATTCATTTAAAACCAATAAAAATTTCAACTTTATAATCTGTCACGTACACACATACACACACAAACAAATAAACACACATATACACATACACATAGTTAGTTGTATCACCTCAGTTGAATAAAGAGTAGCATGGTGGTAATGCACTAATGCACTGATGATCTGAAGACGACTGAAGCTGTTTCTTCGAGGAATGCGTTCAAAAATTCTCTCTCTATTGTAGCACTGCATAAATTTTCTTATACACCAATAAAAAATATAATGAGATTTTTAACGTACGGATAGATGTGTATATTATTTGAACTGGTTTTGAGAACACCTAGGTACACGTGTACCCATTTAAGTACATTAATAATAGTTAACTTGAATTAAATTAAATTAAAATTAACTTCTAATTGAAGATTTAATTTTAACTGACAGAACGTGAAAATGAAGGATGTTGAAGACTACAAAGAAGTGGCGCTGAGGGTAATCTTCTATGTGTTGCTTGATGTTTTATGCGGTTGTATGTGGTTGTATGAAGTTTTGAGTTGTTATAGTTCTCTTATATGGTGTTATATAAGGTAGTATTTTGTCGATGTTGCATTCAAAATTTTTTTTTTTATTATAAAACTGCATGAATATGGGTATGAATAAAAATCGAAACGAGATAATCTAGCGTTTAGTTGCTTGTGTCATGTTATGATGTGTTGCGTGGTTGTTGGCTTTGGGGTGCTTGCTTATGTTTGATCATATGCTGCTATATAATTCATATTAATATGCTGCTTAACAGGGGTATTGTTATTATGTAAAACGATTTATATAGTTCATATTCTTAGCCTTGAAAGACTATTTTCATAACAACGCTTTGGATTTCATTTTGAGGCTGTTGTTTCCTTTCAACTCTGTCGATAATCTGTTACAAAGTAACGGGCAACACATTGCGCAACCTCCTGAAACATTCGCTGAACTTGTCTGCCACAGCTGAAAACTGGGTTTCAAGACATTTCCATCTTATACGATGAAAAACTCTACCTGAGACACATTGTGACATCAATACATCATCTTTTATCACATCACCTTTTATCACATCAATACATTACCTTTTATCACATCAATATATCGCCTC
>NW_008704083.1:3988335-4017178 GCF_000326865.2 Helobdella robusta
GACGTGATTTTTATTTAGAATATGGCGGACGGAAGCAAGATATCGATATTGGTCGTGAGCTGATCCGGATCCATCACCTGGAATCGAATCTGAATCCAGATGATGAATTCGGAAGGATCTGAATCCGGATCTGAGGTGAATGCGTCCTCATGATTAATTATAACCAAATTCCATTCTAATTTAAACAAGATACTTGGCGGCGTGATGGCTCAATGGTTAAAGGCGCCTGGTCTTGCTATTGCAATGACTGGGTTCGAATACAAAGAGATCCCCGCCTATCATATGCAATGTGTATGATGCGTGGTTTGCACGCGTATTCATATACGCTGTGTGTGTTTGTCGTTGAAACCTCTGAAGCTAACGCAATAGAGAGAGTAACCTTTAACCTTTTTTAACCTTTTAACGAAAAACAGTGATTCGACCAACGCCTTCGAATCCCGTAATTAAAAATTTAGAAGTTTTTTGGTTTGACTGTGGTTATAACTAAGTGTTGAAAAGGCTAACGCGTGATTTAAAAAAGTTTACAAAAAATTTTTATTTTTGGTATGTAATTGAAAATATTTAATTATTCGACAACCATGGAATGGATCCGGTTCAATGAATCCCAATCATACCGAAACCCCAGATCCTGAACCATCGCATTCCTAATTTTTATTATAATAGGTCAGTCATCATAATCATGTACTCACCTAACTTCAGTCATCATCATCATCCACTTACATCAATTATCATCATCATCATCCACTTCAATAGTGTCAATATTTCAATTTCAATTTAATGTACACCCAGTCAAAGTAGCATTGCTTCAATTTGGTTGTTAGGTCTCGAATATTTGAAATAAAGTTAACTACTTTTTTAACCTTTCTTAAAACCTAAGCTACATTTCTACGATCCTTTTACACGCAAAAGTTTTTTCCCATATGAGTGAGTGAGTTGTTCACACACACACACACACACACACACACACACGTGTTCTTTATTGATGATGCACATACAAATACATGCACAGCACAGCACAGTTTGTTTTATGGACGTCTCATAATAATTAACTACAACTTGCAACTTTGCGAGTGTTGTGTCACGACGATGATGATGACGTCATTTAAAGTTTATTTATATTATTTTTGAAAACGCCATTTTATTTAAAAACCCTCACTTATTAGGCTGCATTGATTCGCTTACTTGAAACATTCTCTTCTTTGTCACGCGAGTTTCACCGTCAGATGTTATTCTATTTAAATTTCAACTCATTTTTGAATAATAATTAAATATTTGTAAAAATTAAATTCATATTGATGCTAATGAATGCTGGGTGTTCTTCAATAGGCGAATTGATTACAATCAACAGCTAAGCTTGGCAAAGGCACGCACATGCATGCAATGGCAGTTTTTGACATCGTTCAAAATATTACGTATTTGAAAAAAATTTGAAATTTGACTGGGGGCCAACCAAACCCTAAACCGAGTTTTCACTGATGTGGCTGGCTCCCTTCACCTTCAATCCCCCTTGATCCACCATTGCATGCAAGCATTTTCAAGTCGATAGGGTAAATTAATTTCGTTATTTCATTTACGTGGGCTAGTCGTTTCTTTCTCTCAAATGTTCATTCGTTATTGCTATTTAATTTTTCTTTTTTTTCAACGTTCTTTCATCGTTGTTCATTAATTGAATTGTTGTTAGGTTAAGGTTAAGTCAGTAAAAACTTTTACGAATCTCGTGGATAAATAAAATTTATTATATTTATTAGAATATTTATTACAAAATTTATCGGAAATATACAATCTGCATTCATTCGCAAAATTTAATCACACACACACACACAGACACACATACACAGACACGCACATACAAAGATATTTATGTATTTGGAAAATTATATTTTCTGACTTATCAAATCATGTAAAGAGCATCATATAAACTACAACAGCAGCCACAACAAGGCATCGTAATAATAATTAATGATTTTAGCAAATAAATAACAGACAAGCATTGTTGCAATTGCAGTAACTCAACAAATATATGTATAACAAACATCCACGCTAACGGCAAAAAAAGCGACACAACAACAACAACAGCAGCAGCAGCAGTAGTAGTAGTAGTAGTAGTAGTAGTAGTAGCACAACAACAACAACCTTCTGTAACAAAAGAAAACAGTGTTTGATACCTTTTTTACGAACATTCCGTCAAAAACTTTCTATTATCAAATTTATTGTTATGCCACATTTGCTCATTTCATTAATTATATAAATATTTTTTTTGTAATAATATATATGTGTATATATATATATGTATGTGTGTGTGTGTGTGTGTGTGTCTGTGTATGTATGTGTGTGAGAGTGTGCGTGATAATATAGTGGTGTATGCAAATTAAGTTGTGTTTAATTCATGCATTTATTCGAATCCATGTGCGTCATTGCCAAGTGTATTCGATGTATTTTTTTCTTTCAAATTTATCACATTATTCTTTAATATGAATTTCAATTTAATTATATACTTTATATACTTGGTATATATATATATATATATATATATATATATAGCGTGTTTTGCATTGTAAAACTTTTAAATGTTACAATAATATGTAATTAAGGAGACACATTTTTCATGTTTTTGAGGTTTGTTTACGTTACTTTTACTTAAATTGATAAATTGTTTGTTTTTAAATTTTACTCGCATATTGATAAAAAGAAGGATCAAATGAATAAAATATCCAAAAAATATTATTTCTCATGTTTTCAAGAATGAAATTAATATAAATAAAATTTAAGAAAGGCCACTTTCGTTTATTTTAAAGTCTCAGTGGAGGAAACTATTTCATGGGTAGCATCTGGGGGTTCTTCCTACAAGCGACAAAACAAACAATTATAGAAACATGTCCAAAATAAATTACAAATATATTTTTGTATGTACAAATTTGGTAGAATGTTACATAACATACCAACATTCAAAATAATATCTAAACAATATCTGTTGATGATTTTGAAGAAATTCAAACAGATATGCATTAAATTAATTTTGTTTAAATTTTAAACAAATTATTTTTGTGTAAATTTATAACAAAAACAATTATATTAAAACCTATTAGTTACAGTTTTGTTAACTTCACATAAAATAGTTCCAAGTTTATAAAAAATGAAAAAATCTTTTCTGATCCAAACTAACTCAACATCGTGTTACAACGTGGTATTTCACGTGGTACTATTTATTTAATCTAGCACTTTTACGGACATTATCTTTTTTCTTTATTTTCAACTAAAAAAGGATGATGTATTTTTTACGTTTCTATTTGTTTATTGGTCAGTCAAGCAACAAAATTTTTTATTTTACAATTATAATCTCTCTAACCATCAATTAGATAAATTATTGTACTGATCAGCAAGATGATTCATCATATTTCCTCAATTGGACCCTGACCACAGCTCGTTGGAAATCTCTTCTGGCCACCACATCTTCCATCCCCAACTTGATGAGATCCAATCTCTTCAACTTCAACATTCCCTCGCCTTTAATTGAATGTTTTCTGAAGGAGTCTTCGTAGGAATCGAAACCGACGTGTAGAAGCCAAGTGCAAACATCATCAACGCTCCATTGTTCGATTTGTTTACAATTCAAACGATTCTCGGCGCTGTTGTGGACGTCAAGATTGTTGTTATCGTCAGCGATGTTAGTGTTGTTGATGTCCTCGTCTTCGGCAGTGATGTTTGAGTCGTTAGATGGAAAAGTACTATAATTGTTAGGCGTTGTTATAATAAAATTATTACTCAGCCTGTTGAACAAATATGTTGGTTTTGGAATTGGAATGGAGGGCGACGAAGATATGTTGGCTGAGCAGACAGGTGAAAAAGATGTCTTTGTTGGTGATAGGAAAGATGTTTGAGAAGTAAGATCGAGAAAAGATGGTCGAGTTGGTTTGCAACCGTCGATACGATTGTTGTTACCTGCGGAAAATTCATCGGGAGGAGCGACGATACCCGATGTTGGGTCGATTGCCTCAACAGACCGGCTTGTTTCGCTATCTGATTTTCTCGATTTTATTGGTGTCTGATCAGTATCATTATGCAAAAGGCAACATGCTTGTTTTTGTTTCATTTTATTTTCTTTTTGGAAAAATGTTTGATTTTGGGGACGAAAAATTTCAGACTGAAGAGACAAACTCAGTTGAGTCGGTGGAAGAGGAGGTAAAGGTTTTCTAGAAACTTTTAAATGAGGTTGTTGCATAAAATTTGTGGCATAGTTGTGAGTGTTGTGGTTGGTTTGTCTGAGTTGGTCGTGGAGACTGTTTAAGTATTGTTGAAATGTCTTTTCTACGTTTTGTTTGTCAGCATCATCTTGGCATCGTGAAATTAAGTTATGTAATTTTTTCATCTCACTCGTCTTCTCAGTCTGTACTGGATTTTTTATCTTCGGTGGTATCGGTGGAGCAACGTCTGGTGCTGGAAGCTGTTGTTGCTGTTTGTGTTGATGCAGTTGGCTCGTTATTTGATGAATCTTTGAAGGAGTATTTGGCGTTGGTAACATCGGTTTCATCATTTTATCGTTTATTGCACTATCGAAATTTTTGTTGAAAATATTATTACAATCATTGCTAGTGTTCCCGTTGCAGTTGTCAGTGCAATGGTTGAAAGTGTTATCAGATGATGTCGAACTTGGAAGACTTCCATCCGAGGAATTTTCAGCACTCTCACTTACAAAGCCACTTGATTCTGAACATGAAACTTTTCTTAAGGCGGTTGATGTAGTTGCTGTTGGTGATGATATTGATGATAATTCGTTTAACTGCTCAGCAATTTGGGATTGTTGAGGGCTTGTTGGGCTTGACAAAGAAGTATTTTTCTTATTTCCTAAAATTTTTAAAATAAAATTTTTAAATCAAAATCAAATTGTTCTAAATGTTATGGCAAAAGGAATAAGAAAATACTTTTGACTGGCGAGCGACTATAATTAATTTTTAATCGAAATAATAATTTCACCGAAATTATATATGCTTACCAACGATTGCACGAGCTACATTATCAAATGCATCTTCATCCGCTGATTCGTTTTGGTTCCCTGTGGTACCTTTCAAATTGTTTTTACTCTTTTGCATCTTGCCGATCGTGAGAGACGGAAGTTTTATTGAAGGCATTACAGGCGAACACACGTCGTCATCATGGATCGATAACACAGCAGTTTCCGTATTTTGTTGAAGTTGATTGCCGGAAGGTTCATGTTTTTTCTGGTTGTTTGAAAACTCTTTTGGAGACTGTTGAGGTTTGGGAATATTATTTTTGTTGATGTTATCATTTTTGTTGAAAGACGCGTTACTAAAACCATTTGCATCAATCTCATGCTCCTCACAATAAATATTTATTTCCTCATATATTCCAAAATTGGATCTCATGGAAGGTTGCTTCTGAGGTTTGTGTCGTTGCGTTGGTGTGGTTGCCTGAGGTTGAAATTGTTGTTGAGTTATATTAACTACAGAATTTTTAATGTAAGGTGCCGCCAATGGTGAACTTGCTGCTGTTTCAGCACTCTTCTTCAGTTTGTTGCTCATTGTGGCAACCATCAGCTCGACGCTTCGGAGGTTTTGTTGTATTAAATTCACTACAGCTCCTTCCTTCATACTCTCAACCGAAATTCCATTGACCTACGAATCATCGTCAAAACACGAAATGAAGTTGAATGAAATTTACAATAGAAGTATTTAAATATTATAAAGATAAAATATGTTTAAAATTTTCACTAAAATTTTTCTGCGTCATACTGAAAATGACTGCTTTTGCGCTTTGAATGAACGAATGGCTTCAATAACGTTAAACACAAGCGTTTACTTATTTTATGGACAGTACACATGTACAAACACAAAACAAAGATTTTCAAATTATAAGGTCAGCAAGAGATGTGGCACGCACTTGAAGTAGATAATCTCCGGAAGAGATGCCAGCCTCCCACGCCAGGCTGCCAAAGAGGATTCTGCTGAAAATTGGGAAGTTGTGCGCGTAGTTTGATATCTTGCAGACTGTCGGATCAACTGTTATACGTGTGGAAAATGTCAATTTTTTAATTTTGCTAAAAATTTATTTGAATCAGAAATTTTCAAACTTAAGTATCAATCAAATGAAAAGACCGTAACACTTTTAAAGCTATTCATCTTTATTTGAAATTTATTGAAGAAATAAAATTTTATGAAATTTCACAAAATTAAAAATAACTTTTAGAGTAATCCAAAGCGAAACCGTATCCTACAGGTTTTTTTTTCGTCATCGTCACAATCCTCTTGAAGGCGCTTGGTGATTGAAATTTTTTAAATTACCTTGATGATTTTAAAAATAAATTACCAGGATGATTAAATTTTTTTAAATTATCTCCTTATAGATAACCCTTTTTGAAGAATGCAAGTTTTAAAACTAAATGAACACTTATTTTTATTACCCCTTGTTACAATCGTTCTTATTGTTTTTGTAATTGATTCTATTTTTAAAATCTTGAAATATTTTTTGAAATAATCCGTTTAAATTTTCGTTATTTGTGAAATAGTGGCTGCACTTGAAGTTTTAGAATGTATTTTAGTATTTTAGCATGATATTCTTGAAAGCAATAAAATTGCATTAGGCCGCCTTCTAAATGTTCACAAATTCGCAAACTGTAGATGTGTGTTTTGTTTTTATATTTAACCGGTTCGTCGCTGAAATTTTTTATTCATAGATTGAAAAAAATGTTTACAATTTCTGATATAATTTGTTTCTACCAAAAATTAAACCCGATGGGAGGTTCAAATTGGGTCTTTAAATTTTAAAAATTAAGTTTCACTGATGAGATTTTTCAAATTATTAACTGAACGTGAGATGCAAAAAATTTTAAAAATCATTTTCAACGGCAACAACAAAATATCTCCGCTAGCAATGCATGAAATTTTTCGTGTTATTCCCATTTTTAACTGAGCTGATGAAATAAATTTAAAAATATGTCAAAAAAGATCAAAATTACGTTACTTCAAATGCAATTGGCTTTTAAATTGAAATTTAAGATGTTCTTGTCAGCATTGACTTTCTTGTCACCAACATTCTTACATAGTTTTTTAAATTAAAGGTTTCATTCATGTTTGTTCATGTATTTTAATGGATTAAATATGTTTCGTTTGTTCATTTTGATGGATTAGATGGGTTACTTTTGTGTATTTCAACGGGTTAAGTCAACGGTATTTTAAGTCAAATGTTTTAGTGAGATGCATATTTCTGGAGTTATGGGTCTTGCAAAAAAACAACAAATAGTTAATCTACCACAGTGAGACCTGTTCACTTGCCGAACAAATGAACATTTTAAAAGATGTTTTTCTAAATAAAACAACTTTGCTGTTAACATTTAAAACCAGTGGTCTTGTGGTACCAAATTTAACTTTATTTTATTCTTGTGTAAGGGACTGAAATAGATTCAGTCAAAACTTTACAAATTTATACAGAGATTTTGTCCAATTTAGCCATAACCCTACCAACATTTTCTGTTGCCCACGGTTCTGGTTAATAAACATATTCACAGCCCCATATTGCATGCACAATCAAACCTTATTAAGAAGCTTAAAGCTAGACCGGCAAAACAGCAGTTTAGAGTACACCCAGATATGAGCGCATTGCGCATACCATTTATACAGCACTTCCTGCTGTGATGATCAAACATTCATTCGACATATGTTTAATTATAAATTATTAAAAATGTAATGCATCCTCTGAGATGAACACATAAATGTTTTGATGTGAAATCATTTTCTTAAGAACTATTCCAGGTGCATGAACACCAAACCTTCCAAAAATTTTTGCAAACAAATATTTCAAAACATTGCCGTAACAGATAAGCATCATACTGTGTGCACACTATATAAACTGCTTTCTTTTAACTCAATTTCTATTAATTTCTTTTAATTTGCCTAATTAAATATTACGTAATTAACTTTAATAATAAATAAAATCAGTCGAACAAACAACGTTTTACTTCTTAAAGGGATCATTTCTCGGTGGGAGTTGAGGAGGAAGGTCGAATTTTGATTGGGTGGAAATTTGGGAGATTGGTTCGGTGGAGCTAAATTTGTTATCTCTCAAATTTGATTCACTTTTGTATTTATTCTTCTTTAAAGTGAATTCGCTTGGGCCTGAATGATTAAACTTAATTGGGTCTTCAGAAAAAAGTAGCTGGCGAGGTCTGATGGCTTGTTGCTTTTCCGGAGTTGGAATCGTTCTTGGAAGCCCGACTTGACGTTGCTGCGAATGTGTAATGAGCGGCTCATTGAAATCTCTAATGAATTCGGTGGCTGACAATTGTTTTTTGTTTCCAAACTTGTTTTTCCGCTCGAGTGTTCCAACCGATTGAATTCTGACTTCGCGGTTGACTACCAGAATGCCACTGTTACTACCTCGTCTTCCACCAACATCTCCATCCTCATCTCCACCGAGTATCCAAGCGGGCTGCGTTGATTTGGCTGGGAGATGTTTCGGTAAGGTGGATGATGCATTCACTGAATTAAACTGTTGGTGGCGGGGTAGTTGTTGAAGATTTTGGGTGGTGGCTGTTGCTTGTTGCTCTATCTGTTGCTGTTGACTTGTTTTTGGTTCTATTGTTTTATGTTTTATTTGACGTGGAAATGTTAAAAATTTACTTTTTGTTTGGCTCGGCTGTTGTTGTTTAGGAAATAAATTATTTTCGCCTGAATAATTTTGATAAGTTGAATTTTTGATAGGTAGTTGATTAGACTGTTGTAATATTTTCTGGTTGAAATTATTTTGTTTAACAGGTGAATGTTGTTGCTCCATGTGGCAGGCACGCGTTTGTAAATAAGCTAATTTTTGTTGTCTCTGTTGAAGTGATGGTTGTGGCTGCTGGGGTGAACTTGGCTCCCTGACGACAACACTGACAAACTGGGTCTCGTTGTGCTCCTCTTCAAAACTGCAGACAGACATACGCTTGGCAATGGGCGGTTCTTTCATCTTTCTACGCGGTGACGATGAACGATGAAGATTGGCCTCACTTCTTACTCCCTTCTTCAACGTATTCATCGCCGAGTGTTTTAGAAGATTAAAATCAAATAAAATTTTTGAAGGTTCATTTTGAGAAGATTATTATTTAAAAATATTTGGCAAGTTTATCATCAAGTAACTATTAAAAATGAAAATTCGTTGGATTCATTTATTCAATTCAAAAAGAATATATATGTAACGCTAAAAAGCAAGACCAAATGATTATGCGGCATTAATTAGTATCATGCTAATTGTTGAATGTTAGCTTGTAATTTTCGTAATGATTAACATGAAACGATTGCAACGTTACAAAATGCCGATTGTTCCATCCGAAAGCTCCAACCATTGAGAAGTTTGATTATATAACAATTTTTAAGATAAATTAATCATTTAATGTTTGTTACACATAATAACAACTACAGTACTAATAATAAAATTAATAACTAAAACTCTTTTATTATCAATAAATCAATAGGGGAAATGAAATAAAAACAAAAATAGAATTTCCTAATAACAATAATGATAATAATAATAATGTTCAAATTGATAAAACTATTTACAGATAAGGAAATGGAAAAAAAAATAACGTTAACAAGCACCAGCATTTTATGTAACCGAACTATGGCACTTTTTGTTTATTTCTATTACAACGCACTAACATTAAAATGTATGTATGTATGTATGTATGTATGTATGTATGTATGTATGTATGTATGTATGTATGTATGTATGTATGTATGTATGTATGTATGTATGTATGTATGTATGTATGTATGTATGTATGTATGTATGTATGTATGTATGTATGTATGTATGTATGTATGTATGTATGTATGTATGTATGTATGTATGTATGTATGTATGTATGTATGTATGTATGTATGTATGTATGTATGTATGTATGTATGTATGTATGTATGTATGTATGTATGTATGTATGTATGTATGTATGTATGTATGTATGTACGTATGTACGTACGTATGTATGTATGTATGTATGTATGCATGCAAGTATGTATGGGTGAGTGTGTATTATATACCTCAGTACAAAAATATGCGTGTGAACGTACGTGTAAGAACTCGTGCATACGCGCCTATTTGCATTCTGGTATAAATTCACACTAAATTTTCTGCAAATATACGTCTGAACAGCTAAACAATTGAGGAGAATTAAAGACTATATGAGAGTTGAATTATTATTATTATTATTAATTATTTTTATTTTAAGTATTGTTGTTTTATTATTATTATGATTAGTATGATTATGTCGACGTTGTTGCCTTTTACAATTGAGATTGTAATACTATTTATTATTGTTATTATTATTGTTATTTATATTGAGTTGTTGTTTAACGCGAGGAGTTGACGAAACATTCGAAATTATGTAATGTTTTACATTAAATGCGTTTTTGTCGACATGTCGTCAGTCATAACGTGCCAGGTAATGAAATGAACGAACATCACAAAACTTTCAAGTTTCGTACTCAAACGTGTTTCTTCAATTTGTGCTCTATTTCTGGTTTACACTGTTCAACCGTTTAATTTCATTTCATGCTGCGTTTGTGGCTGCGTGTTGTGCCGATCATTTTTGGAAATTCCCCTCTCCCGTTCCAGTAGTCAATTTTTTTGAAAAACTCCCGTCAAATATTTTGATATTCTTCAAAATCTTGACCTTTCCGTCCAAGTTGTCTAGATCCGCCACTGTAAGCGGCCCTACGAAGGTAAAATACTTTTCAATGCGGCCCTCACAGCAAAAAGTTTGCCCACCTTTGATCTAATTTATTCCCATCGGACGTTTCGTACTAGCACTGAGCATATCTTATATGGTACAGCTGACCTGTTGATTTGGTTGGTTGGCTATTGTTTCTCTCGTTCTCACTTTCTCCATTCTTATTTTCCTGTCCTGTTTTTCCATTTCATCCATCTGACGTCATTCTTGCTTTGCATCTGACTGCTACTTCCGTTGCGAGTGGAATGACTACACAAGTAGCAACTCTACTCTTACCTAACCTCCGTGTCTATCTATTTCAAAATACATTCAAAACATTTCACGCCACGGTTACCATGGCGATAATATTAGTACTGTTACGAAGTACTGTAACTTTATATTACTACTGCAACTGCAACTGTGCATTATATTCTTGTTATGGTTCTTCATATTTTGCTACCTTGTGACTTCTTTTTAAATGATTTAAATAATTTTAATAAAAAAAAATTATTAAAATGATTTAAAAATATCGAAATATGTTTTATTCAACGTGTTGTATATTTTTTATTAAATGAAATTTATTTTTTTTATTTCATTAACCTCCGCTCACATGTTCTTCAATCAAATTATATTCCTGTTACTTTAATTTTATAGCTTTGATTCGTTACCAATGAAAGAAAGTTATTTGGAATTCATTTCAACAAGCCAACATATTTAAAATAATTTTACACTGAATTATTTAACTGGGAAATATTTAATTACAAGTAAACCTCAGTTCGGTCGTCGTGACGTTGTTGAATACTTACGATGGCGCCTCACTCACTCACTCACTCACTCACTCACTCACTCACTCACTCACTCACTCACTCACTCACTCACTCACTCACTCACTCACTCACTCACTCACTCACTCACTCACTCACTCACTCACTCACTCACTCACTCACTCACTCACTCACTCACTCACTCACTCACTCACTCACTCACTCACTCACTCACTCACTCACTCACTCACTCACTCACTCACTCACTCACTCACTCACTCACTCACTCACTCACTCACTCACTTACTCACTCACACACTCACTCACTCTCACTCACTCACTCATGCTTGGCACTCTATAAACATTATTTCATCATTATCAGTTTGTTAATCGTACTTTCAAATGTTATAATGCTATTCATTCTTTTGTTCATTCATTCGCTCATTAGTTCGTTCGTTTGGTAATTCATTTGCTCATTCATTCATTCATTCATCCATTCATTTATTCATTCATTCATTCATTCATTCATCCATCCATTCACCCATCCATCCATCCATCCATCCATCCATCTATTCATTCATTCATTCATTCATTCATTCATTCATTCATTCATCCATTCATTCATTCGTTAGTACATACTTACGGTTAAGAATTTTCGTGTGTTTGTCTGCATGCAAATCATTTTGTGTTGTGTGCCTCTGTAAAGAAAGTCTAAATATTGAATTATTTATGGCTCATTACCGATAAATTGCCCAAGACATCTTGGACCAAAAACTTCAGGAGCAGACGTGCGAGGAGTGATCCGGACAGAAATCTGACGGTTCGCCAACCACTCTAACTTAATAAAAGTAAAAACTCACAACTTCAAAATTCAAATAAAATATCGGCAACCTGCTTCTCGAATGGGGAGGTTGGCGGTTGGCTACCATCTGGGAGGAGGTGTCGGAGGAAGATGTAGAGCATGCAGGTATATCGATTCATTTTAAAAATGCTGGATTCCAGGTTAATGAACATACAATATATGTCTAATTGAAAACTTCATTAAATCATTTTTATATACTTTATGCTGTATTTATTTTTTTTATCAACTTTTAACTTTCAAAGACTTTTTGTTTTAGAAATGACGTTGAGTTTTTATTTTTATTGAGAGGAAAAACTTATAGTTCGAGGTTTATTAAGTTATGTTACAAACTAATGATGCTGTTAATTTGGAGATGATCTGTAAGTTGTTGCTTGGAAGGAGTTATTTGTGGTTGGTTGGTTGGCTGATTGGTTGGTTTGTTGGCCAGTTGGTTGGCTGGTTGGTAGTGAATTTTATTGAAATGATATCACAAATTTCAAGAATTTGAATTTTCTCCAATTCAAACAAATGATATCAATGATCAAAAACCGCAAGTTGCACTAAAGTTGGATGAACAGTAGTTAACAAATAAAAATTGAATGAGGTATAATGAAGATAGAGATTAGAGTGTGCTGATGTCTGCCTTCTACCTTCTTACACGTTAAAAGTTCATTGAATCGTATGAAATGTCGAATCGAATGAAATGTGGGTCATCTCGATTCACACCGAGATACTCGGTGCATTTATTTTAACACCAATTTGTTTACTTAATCAACTTTCATTCGTTTATTTTTTTCATCTGTCTATCAACCTATTTCTTTATATCTATTAACATTTGAATAATAACATAAAGTTTTTAAATATCATTCAGCATTTTCATAGTCACAATTCCAACAACTGTTCAACCAACTGATCATTAACATTAATCAATCATGCAAGCAATCAACCTTTCAAGCAAGCAAGCATACAATTAATCATTTATACAACTAACATTCAAGTTTAACATTTAACTGACATTTAAGTCGATACGGTCAATGAGCAATTAAATTATATAATGAAGATTTTAATTGCATACACACATTCATCTGCGCCTTGATCACCTCACTTCACATCCCCCCATCAAGGACATCTTTCGGTTATTCCGGCGCCAGTTGTTACAATTCTGACTAAGGTGGGTCATTTTTTGCAATGTATGACAATAACATAATTATTATTTTATGCCTACATCGATAATGCTTGGGTCATTCATTTTTCAAAATTTCTTTTATGAGGGCCTACTAAAAAAATAATATTTCTTATTCAGTTTTAACACAGCAACTAATTCACATCAAACATCATTAGTCAAATAACGCAATGATAAGTCAAATAATGATAAATGTTTATGTCATATGAAAGTTTGAAATAACATTTTTGCGTAATTTGAAAAGTTGAAACATTGGACTGTCAATTATTCAATTCAACGTATGAATTGGATAGATTCCCTTCTATACAGATATGTTTCTTATGTGGTTCAACCAACAGTGACATGCTTTGAGATGTGAGATAAAAATAAATTAAATTTATTAGTAGACATAAAAATTTATAAGCATTTTACTTTTTAATGGCAAACAAAAATTTATAATGTTTGACTCTAATTTATGGTTAAGTGAATTGGATAAAATCAAAATGTGCTATCTCCATCGTGTAACTTCATACAATCTTTAGATCTTTAATAGTTCGGCTGACGCACAGATTTTTTGTAAAAATTTTCAGCTATACAAAAAATAAAGATAAATTTTAGAGAAGGGATTCAATTCAAAAAGTTTTTTGTTTTTACGATTTGAAAGTTTGGGGGTATAAAATCTTTGAAATACTAATTATGAAATAAAATGTCCTAATATAAATTATTTATGAAATGAATCAGTTTTAAAAAAGAAAATTTTCTGACAATCATCAGTGAAAAAGATCGGCAACAATGACAGCAGACTACAAAAGAGCCAACACAATGGAAATATTTTTAGCTATGAAGAAGTCACGAATTTTCAATGATTAGAAAATTTTCAGCGTATTGTAACAGTTTGATTGGAATGAAAGTTATGCGTGTCTTCAAAAGTTATTCATTCATCTGCCTGTTTGCAAAGAGTAATGTCCAAAGGTAAACTTAAAACTACAATTTATCTTAAGATTATTATTATTGATATGAAATGTAAACGAAGCAAGCACACACAAACAAACATATTTTTCAACGGGACTTGTTTCTTTTATAATCGTATTACATTTTTTTCATAATTGTTACTAAAACGTGTTAATCTGGTCACTGCAGCGCTTTGATCTCACATATCTCGTACATGATGAGTGTTAAGATCGGTTCCAAATCGAGATTGTTTCATACAGTCGGGCCAAAAACGTCAAAACTCCTTGCACCAACAAGCAGCCAAGCTTTGTTTCTGTGTGTGTTTGTGTGCGTAATTGCGTTGTATTTAGTAGTTTTTCTACAAAGCTTAAACTCGAGTAGGAAGTTATAAGCTTCGCAGTACATTCGCGTGTGCAAATAAACATATATATATATATATATGTAAGTATGTATATATATATATATATATATATATATATGTGTGTGTGTGTGTGTGTGTGTGTGTGTACACAGTATTGTATGAATTCTACCGAATTGTTGGCCTTAATCAATTTAAAGTTTGTCTTTTCAATTTTCCTTACTAGAATTTTTTTGGAAATTGTTCACTTTATTGCAAATAGAATTATTGTCCAAGTTCATCGTGAAAATTTAATCAAACTGTGTTTGATTCTAGTAAAATTCTAGTAATGAGAATTGAAAAGACAAACTTCAAATTGATTAATGCCAACAATTCGGTAGAATTCATACAATACCAACAACGATTTTAAACGCCAGAAGACGATCGATTAGCATAATTAAAACAAATGCAGAATAAAGTTAAACCGGCAGATAAAAACAAACTCATAAAAATAGTAATTGTAATTTATTTATAAACCTGTCCAACATAAGTGCATGTGCGGTGCAATGATCGTAGATTATGTACAATGTACATGCTACCGGTTAGTTACGTGACTAACAAAACTGTTATTGCCGGTCAATGAAGTACAAACACAAAAAAGCGAATGGTTAAATTAAAATCAAGTTAATTCAGATAATGATACACAAATTCATTAGATTAACTAATTCATATCAAGAAATAATTACAAAGGAAACATAATAATGATAAAATATTATTAATAAATCAGGGATTAATTTTAAAGGATGACGATTTATGATCGTGACAATGATTAAACACGTAATCAGTCGCTTATGTGATGAAACGTTTGAACAAACATCTCACAGAACGTAAAAGTTAAATATAATAGAAACACGCATTAAATTGTAAATAATCAAAAATAAAATGCAAAAAAATACTTTTTACATATTGAACGATCCCATCAACATCACATATAAAATATAGACATGACATCAGCAGCATGATACCATTAACATTACATCATAAGCATCCCATCAAAGCTGTCTCTGAGTCGCCTTCCACAGCGGTCTCGAGGCAGTTGCAGTTGCTCTTCTAACACTGATGGTCTCTTTGTACTTGCCATAGGACGACGATTTTGACAAGGAGATGTAATGATCGTACAACTCTTGCATTGCCTGCTCTTCCAACTAACAAAAGTTAAACAAATTTCTGTTGTAGTTAATTTTATTTAAAAACACTATTTCTTGGTACATCGATAATAATTTTCTGATAGTTTCCCGATGTCCCGATCCGAATGTTTCTCAAAAATATCACACATGCTTATATTAATAAAGAAAAAGACAGCACATTTTAGTAGTTTATTATTATAGTACCAAAAAAGACTTAGAGAGCCACGGGAAATAAATGCAATTTTGAAAAGAAATTAATTAGTTGTTCAACCTGAACAAGATGCAAGCTTTTGTTTTCCATCCGTCTGTTCTCTTCTTCTTGTTTCTTTTCCTCGTCCAAGATGGCGCTAAACACTTTCCCGCCACTGCAAGTTGTTTCAGTGGATGAAAAGGAAATTGGACTCGTATGCCAAACCGACGACGATGATGATGATGCTGCTGCAGTGATATGATTTTGTTGGAGTGAGTCACATTTTGAAGTAGTTATGAGATGTGATGTTGCAACTGATGTTGACGATGTTGACAGATGCTGTGAAGTGTGAGCAACTCTATTAGAAGCTGGGTGAGTGGAGGCGCTTGAAGACTGTTTGCAAGTTGTTAGTTTGCATGGCATCTTCGTCCTGTGTAGAGCAGCGGCCGTGGCAGCGGCAGGTGACGCTTGTGCCTGCATGGATATGACGTCCTTCAGCGACGGAAAATGTTGGACGTTCACGTTCGTGCTGGCAGTAGTGGCTTCTGATGCACCGAGTTGGCTGGTACTGGATGGAACATTTGCTGAGGCGCTGGTCACCAAAATTTTCCTATGCAACGAAAATTACAAAAATTATTACAAGAAAATATGATCTCAATTTATTTATTTCATTTCTTACTCTGAAAATTAGAAAAATATATTAGAGATACTTAAAACAAGTCAAACAAGAAATGAGGACAAATGAAACAATTTAAAATGGTTCTCAACAAAAAAACACACAGAGATGAATTTGAGGAGAATGACATTCATTCATACCACGGCAAAGATGCTTTCACGGAACTTTTCTTGCAGATTTCACTGAACTTATCAGAGGCACCAGCTACATTAGCTAGGGTGACGTTGTTTGGATGGAGAGCAGCTGAGTTATCAGCATTGTTTGTGTGGATGTTAAGGAAGGGGACGCGATGAACAGCAGCTGCACCAGGGTCGTCAACACTGGCAGACATGTGACTCTTCATCTCCCTCTCTGCTCTCTTGCGATCCTTCTGGGATAACTTCCTGTTTGAGTAATATGTGTATGAAATGGAAAAAATAAAATAAATTATGAAAGCAATACAAAAATATTCAAAAAACATACTTGGATTCAGTTTTAACAATTTTTATTGATTTGGGTTGAATTTTACGAGTAACATTTTCTTCTTCCATAATGATTTGCTTTAAAGAGATGCCTTTCTCGACAGGTGTACTAACATCTATATTCGACACGAATTCATTGACGATCGGATTATGGCACCGCATATTGATGTCATTATTGTTGTTGAGGCAAGTTTTCAAATTGTTGCACGTCGTTAGAAGCACCTGAATGAGATCGGATGATGCTGCAACGGTTGCATGACTCAATCGAACAGCTGAGCAATCCACGTGTCCGTCACCATCACCACCATCACCACCACCACTATCACTATCAACATTCAACTTCTCTTTTATGGCGCCAGAGCCCCTTCCATCAGCATCTTTCCTCTCCAACTTGTTGTTATTTTTGTTGATGTTCAACATAAAATCGCCAGCATCAAACGAGTTAAAGGCCTCATCTTGGATCTCTTCTTTCAGACCTTCATTCACAAAAGAACCTTCTAATGGTGATGACGTCGCAATGTCGTCATCGTCAGTGAAGGAATGTTCCGACATGCTGGATTTTGTTCTTGGTCGACGTTTCTTGTGTTTACCACTTAAATATGCATGCGGACTCGTCATATTATCAACCTCTTGGGATGATGCAGTCTCCTCTGATTGGTCACCCAGCAACGGCACGTGAGTGTACGGCCCAATAGCACGATTTCTTCCGTGTAGAATCTGATATTAAATGCACACATCTTACCATATCTTTCTACGAAGCATGATTGCGAATGCACAGTTTAACTAACCTTCTCTCTGTAGCAGGCTGAAACATCTTTCAAAAGACTCTCCTCCATATATTTGAATGCTCTGGTTGCAGATAATATTTATCATAACTTATATATTCGTGTCTACATGCATGAATGAGTACATGTACTTAGAAACCCATCAAAGTATTATATTTTTTAACTATTACAAAAAAATCATTATATCAACTGATGCTTATATTTTTGAAGCATCAATTTCTGAGAAGCATAAAACATGGTAAAAAAAATTTATTCGGAGCATCACGAAAGCACTGGAAATATGAAGATTTACATTGGAAAGTTCATTGTGCGTGAAAAAACAACACCCATGTAAACTTCAAAAGTTTTTCCATGATGTCGTAATTTATAATATTTAAGCTTCTGTGTACATTTTAAAATACTCTGAAAATTAGAAATTATTTATAGGGAACATAATTTGAACCCGATTTCAAAGAGTATGGCAATGTTGATGGTCATGAACTCCAGGCACTTGTCCTTCAGCTGTGTGGCATTGCAAACGCTGGACAGATGGAAGAGGTTGCACACGTTCTTCAAGGTGACTGCAGTTACCATCAAACAATACAAAATACTTTGTGTCAACCATCAGACTTGACCAAAAAGTATTCAGCAGGCTACGCACATTATTATAAACACCACAAAAAAAGCTAACATCAAACGTTGCTATGTGTAATTGAACCAATGAAAACTGACTACTGTCAGCAATGAAACAACTCAAACAAGATTGGATACAACGACACTTGCATAACAGCAACCAAACAGCAGAGGCAGAATTGATCTATCTGATGGAGAATACAAGAAACGTCTAACAACCCATCTGAGAGAGTTCAACTTCAATGATGCTTTGGAGCCTGGGAAGCAAGTACTGATCAGATGCAACCAAACAATGACACAACAGGTCCAAGTCATATGAGGCTGCATGGGTTAACATAATGATGAAACTTATTGACAACTGCATAAACATGAAAGGTAATTAATCATTTCAAAACAACTGCTACTAACACGATCCGTCAAGAGAGTCGTAATATAAATAGTGAAGAAGAACATGGAAAACTCTGCTCTCGATTGCCAGTTTTATTGGAGCCATGTTGTTGGTCTGAAGACAGATGAATAAATAAATCTCAAAATGATTTAAAATGAAAAATGCAGATATGAATAAATGGCAATAGAAAAAGAAAGCCAACCTCCATCCAGTGACTAGCAAACATGCTCCTGAAGTACTCCATCCTGGCGACAAGGACGCACTTGTGGCAGGAAACCTCCGCGCCATCTGATGTCGTTATGCTGACATCTCCCAGTCCCTTCCTCATGCTGTTAACAAACGAGCAACGTTTCAAACCGTTACAGTAGACAAATGTTGATTAAACATTGAACGTCGTAAGAAAATAATTTTTATAAATTTTGATCTTCACTTCAAGGATTGTCATTTGAGTATGTACAGGTAAACGAGACTCGCAACTGATTTTCAATTTATTTCGTTGTTGAAAACTTCAAAATTGCCATACTTCAGTATGATCAACAATCATATATAATGGGTTACAAATGAATGTAAACAAAGCATGACTCATTATTGATGGTGAAGGGCTTTTGCAGCTCCGTTGGGTGGTCCCTGCCTGGAACCCCCTCGATCCTTCCATTCACACACCTCACCCGATCCAATCTGAACAACATTAATAACAACAATTATAGTAGTAGTAGTAGTAACAATAATAGTAATAATAATAATAATAATAATAATAATGTTGATGATGATCCCAATGAGGAGTTAAATAACACCGGGTTGAAATGGTCGAAATGAAAATGATTGAAAATTTTTTGTAATGAGAGTAAACCTTAATTAGGCAAAAATAATCATAACCATCTGAAAGCAGTTGAAAATATGGACGACAGCGACAACGCAATAACAAACCTTGTAACACTTAAACATAGTTGATAACATCACAAAAAATTGCGTGTCAGCATTGCTAATATTCTCACCTTTTCACAAGACTCTTAACTCCGTACATTCTCGCTAACATTTTTAAACTAGAGACAGGATCATGTGAGAAGCCATCATTACTTTTGTTGTTGTCCTGATTGTTTCTGCTCTGTTTTTTATGTTTGTTTTTCTTATTAGAGTTCAGATTGACTTGTGTATTCTGTTTCATGTTGTTCACTTGCAGAGGCAAACTTTTACTGCTTCCCTTGTTGATGAGAACATTATCAACACTTCTACCAGCTACCAGCAGATCAGAACGTCCAGAGTACAAAAACTTCAGCATTTCTTTGAAGATCAATTCAGATGCTCCATGCAAGTCTACTGTCACTTCTGTTGGTTTCATTGAAACGTTGTAAACTATTATTTCAAAGCTAGTGTTCATTTATTATTATTTTATTATTATTAATATCATTAACGTTAATAGTAATAACAGTAATGTGATGATATCATCCTAGCTACCGTTCTGATGTGCAAGGAGGTTCCTGTTCTCCTCATGAGCACGGAGATTGTTCTGCTGCTGCTGTTGACTGAAGAGGTTGAAGAAGTGGTCGCTGCCTCGTGATAGTATGAACTTGTGGCACGCTTGTGAGGTCCTTCCAAACTATTGAACAGTTCAATTATTGAATAAGAAGAGGTAGTTGATGAAGCTATGAATAGAATACGATGAACAATTCAATGGATGTTTTTTATTAAATATTTCTAAGATATCGTAAAACTCTCAGTAGCAACCTTGATAATGACGTCATGAACACTATCATCTTCTGACGACTCCAGCAAGAGATTCATGAAGTCATCATTCACTGTTGACTCCTTCAAGACTGGTACATTCCACGAGCTGATTGTTGTGATTGAAATAATCATTGGAAGAGTAATAGATCAAGTGATAACTGCTTTAAAAGTAATCATTCTAAAAAAATTAACTTTACATAAGCTGTTTACAATCTTACTAACTTGGCATTAGGGCTGGCTTGCAGCACGGCGAAGTTGCTACCCTTGTCGTCAATGGCGACGTAAGTAGCCCTGTGCACCAATGCCACTCTCTCAATCGGCACGTCAACTATTGGCCTCCTGTCAATCAACTGCTGGAGGGTGTGGCCTAATGTAGAACTGGCCTCTGAGTGTGCGATGAAAAGAAGTGTAAAAAAAGTTGAGAATTCATCCACTAGAATTTATTTCTATTATTTATTTCAATTACGTTTTTACGGATTAAATTTTATAAAAAAAAATTACTTGTTATGTAATAAAAAACTGCAGCAGATCAATAAAGTTATAATGCTTTCGTTAATAAAGGAATATAAATAAATGCATTTATATAATCGATTAATAATGTTATGACACTCGTGATATCCGATAAATTTATTAAACAATATTTAATCGATTTAAATAAAGCATAACACCAAATAATACTTATCAGAAATTGTGTGAAAAGATATATGGATGGTAACCTTTCTTAGCAGACATGATGAACGGTACTGGATAGCACGAGGAGTTCGTTCGTGGTGATGCAGATGTTTTTGCTTTTGGCACTTTACCAATAAATGCCTCACCATCTTTCGTGGCAAAAATGACACGATCAGACAAATGGGAAATAGAAATGTGTTTGACGGTCATTGGCTTGCGTGGAGACCAAACAACCTGACGAGTCAACCTGTCCTCATCTGTCCAGAGGAACACCTAAGTAAATGTTTCAACAAATCAAAACAGTCCTTCAAAATCTAGTATATACAGTGAAGGCTAATGAAACCAGCCACTTATTAGGAACAAATCTTCAGGAATGTAATAAAATCCTATAAAACAGGTATAATTTAGTTTCTTTGATGCTTAATCTGACAAAATGAATACAAAAACGACTTAATCAGACGACAGAAGTTGTGTGGCCACAAATAAAAGTCAACCGCTGACAAAAAATATTTAGTTTTCTTCCTCTCTTGCTTTTCGTTTACTAAATACATCACAGTTTTTTTCTAAAAGTGTTGGGAGGTCTCTTTACAATTGAATGAATTTTGCTATAGTGAGGTACGTTAACTGCATTGCTAAAGTGTGCAGTGTTTAATTTCTTTCTCATACATTTAACATTTATTTTAACAAAATTGACTCATCATAATGAAAAAAAAATTTAGAGCTTGTTGAGTTCATTGACTCTGAAACATTTTTTGAATGATAATTTTTGATGATTTTACACACAAGAAGCAACATGCGTTCCACATTATACATTACAATCCGCAGAATACATTACAATCCACATTAAACATAATAATCTACGTAATACATTACAGTCCCCATTATACATTAATTAGATCATGGAGATTGTAGATGAGATAAAAATCTTAAAAAAAAACTCCACAACCTTTCCTGCGGTTGTTAGAAACACCACGATGATCCTTGAAGAGATATTTTCAAAAGTTTCATCCGCCATCACTGATCGATCCAGCCTGCCGCCACTCACAGCCATCTGATCTATTCCCAACAGTCTGCAAAAAACATCGAAACCAACATTGCATGTCGTACATAGACATGATGACGACGACAAACACTTGACAGCAGTTACAAACTGACTTGGATACAATTCTGTTACACTGATAGTCCTGGAGAAGGAAAACATCCCCCTTCGTCGTCATGGCAACCGTCGAGGCATCAGACACTGCAACCAGTGACAGTTGAGTATCCATGATGAGGCTGGAGACTCTGCGTGGCTGATGAATGATTCTCTCTGCCTCAACTTTCGTGTGACCTTCGAAATTCGCATTACTAAAAAATACAATGCGTTATTAATAACAGGGCTATAAAGTGCTAGAGAGGGTATGTTTTAAAATTAAAAAACTTCTCAAATTTTAAAACTAAGGAGAAGATAATATTTGCAGAGAAAAAGTTGTTGACTTCCACAAATATATAACGTATCAAGAAAGCCATGTTGTTGTTGCTGCTGCTTTATGACTGTAGATGATAATAAAGACAATTTATATGTTTCAAGCACAAATGAAATTTTTTAAGGTTTAAAGGATAAGGAAGATTGTAATGCAATCACTGGAAAATAGCTTAGCCATTGATGAAGTTGTATGTCGTTAATGAAAATCTAACTTAATTTTTTAACATTTTTATTTAATGAAATTATGTATAATTCAGCTTAAGGCTTTGTCATCATTATTTATTTATTTTAAAATTTAATTTTTTTAATTATGTCATAGAAGCATTTAACTGAATTATTTGTTGGTTAAAGTCTTTTAAAGTTTTTTTTAAAGTTTCACGCAGAATGCGGATGTTGTTCAGTTCACAGTTCAATATTCATATAAATGATTTGGCTTGAGACCTCAAAACCAGCAAATCGGTTTTCATTTTACATTTCATACTTCTCATTTTGTCATGTATTTGGTGATAATTAGAAAAAATAAACATCTTGGACGAAACATCAAATAAATAAATAGTTAAAATATAGCAACCTAACAACCTAACTGGCCTGCATTGAATCCATGCGTGTAAATGCCGTCCTTCGTTTGAATGACGACATGGTACTTCAGCGACCAGACGCACCTCACCGACATGCCCTTCATCAACTTACCAGTGAACTAGTAAAATTGAATTTAAATCAATCATTTATTCAGATGTATATCATGAAAATAGTAAAAATGATCATTAAATTGATCTAGTCAACAACAAAAGCAACAACAGCAACAATAGCAACAGCAACAATAGCAACAGCAACAAAACAGGCAACTGACTTGTTTGGGGATAAGCAACTTGTCAGATGGATTAGGAAGGCAGAGTTGATGAAAGGTGTTCATGCCGCAGCAATATATCACTCCACTGTTTTGGTGCAACAAAATTAACTACTAGATGAATGTATTAGAACAATGCTATCATCATAATGAATGAAAACATAATATATTCAAACATTTTAAGTTCACCATGAATTAAGCAGTTGAGTGCCCTGTTTTACAATTGAATATATGTATAATGTATATACTTTTTAGATATGTGATCCATAATTATTAATTCAGATTTTAAAAATCAATAATTTCACCAAAGAACTTTTTCAGTGTTATCTAATCAGATGATTATCATTGCAAATATCAACAAAAATGATAAAGAAAACATTGCCTGAAAAGAAGACAAAAGACCTTTCAGAAAGAAAGAAAGACTGATTGGAACTTGCATCAACCCAGACAAATTTTTCGTGAGCCAATGCATCAACATGTTTTGGAGCCTGGTATGGTTATAGCAAGTATGAAAAAAATGATTAATTAATCTTATTAATTTGTACTTGAAAATGATGGCAATGATCAATATCATAATTTCCATTATTTCTAAAAAAACTAATGTTTGCGTTTTGTTTTATTGATATATATGTCATAACCAAAATATTTTTTTATTAAAATAATAACAGGTAACTATAATCAAAACATTTAAAACATTGTAGAAGCTGGATATTTTATATTGCTTTGATTTAGGCATTGTATTATAAATCATCGTGATCTGTTATATTAGATAAATAGACGTTTGATGAGAAAACACACAAACGAACACCATTTCAATGTAACGTAATAAATATTACAAAACCGATGTGAACATTTAAAAGAGAAATCTTACGAGGCAAGCCTTCTCGTCCCCATGTCCCAACCTGCCTCCCAGTCCATGTCCACAAGTGTACACCATGCCTGAGTTGCTCAGGAAGATGCAGTGGTACGTGCTTATCGAAACCTGGAAGGTGGTTCCAATTGGCTTCAATCTTTCATTTGTGTTCTTATAACTTTTTTGAAAATATTTCTTTGAAAATGTAATAAGCAGCAACACATGCCAGTTTAGTCTTACTATTATTATAATTAGCGTTAGTGAACTGTATCATTGTCAATATATCACCAATAAGATTAACCATTTGAATGTGAATATTCCTGCAATGAAACCAGTCGACAAGATCCGCCACCTTTCTCGTCTGCATGTCCTCGTGCCCCAGGATGTTGTTGGGATTGGAGCCCCAAGTGAAGCATTCATTCAGACCTTGGATGTAGTAATAGTAATAATAACATCATACTAGCACCAATGCAAAGATAATGAAACAGCATTCAGCTACAAATGTAACATTCAGACTTTACATCATTGTAACATCATTGCAACAGCATTCAACTACGAATGTAACATAACAAAACTAAACAGAAATGTAACAGGAAGTCAAAGCCAACAGTTGTTAGATGAAAGAACATATTTGGTTGTTGTTTATAAAACAAATATGTAAAAAAAATGTTTGTAAATTTGTATACTAAAAAGTTGGCACAAAAATATATTAATAAATTTAATTGAACAATTTAATCTGGCTGCTACAATGAATTCTTGAGCTTTTCAACAGAAACAGCTATTAAAAAAATATAGGAACCTGTTTTGTCAAACTCAACCCAAGCTGGTCTGTCCTTGCAGAGGATGTCTGAATACATCAGCCCTTCCTTGTCTCTCTTCATCAAGTTGCATCCATTCTATCCAAAACAAACAAATAATAAACCTTTTTTATTGGTGTAATTAAAATTTATCAACCTTAATTAATTAATATCAATTTTATTATTTAAATCTTATATTAAATAAGATATCATTGGCTATTATTATAATTCTTATAATTTCACAAAGAGCAGAAACCTGGCCCAACAAAACACGGCCCTGTTTTATGGTTATGCTATGGTTATTTATAGTAGCCGCATTGGTAATTTAATCAATGAATCAACCTGAATAAGCAGGTGAGCGGTGTGCAGATGTCCAGTGAAGATGGCTCGATGCAGGGGAGTCCAGCCTGACTCCCTGTCTGATGCATTCACATGGCTACCTAGATTAAAAATTATTACATCACATCACAATGGTTTTTTCGGGAAATCATATAAAAAACAACTAAAAATAATTTCAAGTACATTTCAGGAATTTTAGTCAATCAGTGAAATAATTAACCTTGTTCAATGAGCCATTGAACTAGTTCACTTTTACCTTGGGAAGATGCAATGTGCAACAAAGTTCTGCCAAACCCATCACTTAATTTAATTCCACTTGGGAATCTGGCAGGAAATTAGAAGAAAAACTTGCACAAAGTTGAAATAATTTTAAGGAATGCACATAACCACCTAGATAAATATTGGATGGCCTTTTCTCCATCAGTGCAAGTAACATACGACACCAAATGCTCAATGATGTTATTTTGCAGAGATTCACTTTTAAATTTGTTCCTTTTAACCATCTCATTGATCCCCTTCCTCTTGGATTTGCTGGCTTCCATAACATCCTGCACAGATTAACAGCATTAATTAATCTATTATTTGTACGCTAATAAAAAATATTACAACAAAATGTAAAGCAAAACAAATTAATTGAAAACTTCAAGGTTTTCAAAAGATGATGTCCATAATTGTTTAAAAATTGGTGCACATATAATTGAGACCATCAGAAGTTGTTATAGGGAATTTATTTGAGAACATGCTAAATTAGAGGCTTGAAAAACATTTGAATAATATTATGATGAAAAAATAAATCTGCTTGATCATGTCTAAAAGTTTGCGAGAATTTGTGTTCTTGTTGTTTTTTAATTTAAAATTAGTATTACATTAAAAAAAACTTGAACAAAATGTCATAATTTTTTATTGCTTTGAACAACTCTTTTCTCAAGTTGTAAATAAACTTTGAAATTGAAACAGGGTTTTATAAAAGTATCAAGAAATTAATTTGTCAATTCTATTAGTGGGATGATTTTTTAAAAAAATATAAAAACACCACAACAAATAAAAATTAATAATAATATAACAATAAAAAGATAAAACAAATATAAAATAATAACAAATATAAATAACACATAGCCAGTCACACCACTAACTAACTGAAACAGTGTAGGGGTGTTTGGTGTTAAGTAAATTATTATTATTATTACTCCATTTTTAATGTCAGAGGTTTAACTTAACAGTGCAGAGATATTACATTTGGAAAATGAAAGAAGTATGAATAAAACAAATTTTGAAATGTTAAGTCAGTCATTTCATTTTTTTAGTCCCATTGCATCATTATTAATTATATAAATATATATTATATATTTATTTGTTGAGTTTACTTTAACTTTGTTTAAAAAATAAATTAATTAATATTTATAATTTATTCATAATAATTAATATTATTAGCACTATTAATAATTATGAAGATTATATATATTATATAAATATGCATTTTATAGCAAAACATGCTTTCATGGACTTATTGGTTTACTTAGTTTAGCTGAGCAATACAGGTAGCCATAACATTAGAATAGTTACTAGTAAGCCATGCTCGCAACTGCCAACATGTTAACTGTTTACGTTTAGCGGATAAATTTTAGGCTTTTAGCCTTTAGCTTTTTTTAGCTGAATGGGATGTCAGATATCAGATTAGCTAGGGTAAGTAATTTGTAAAAAAATGAGACGTTACGAATGACAAAGAGTTAGCATAAAAAGCGAGTTCTGCAAGCAAGTTTCATCAACTATATTACAAATTTGATTTTAAAAAATATATAACATGGAGAAATTCTTAATCAAAATAAGTGGCCACGACTCTTTACGGCGAACGATAAAACAATGTATTTACAAAATACAAAACACTAAAAGTTATCAATCCATAGAAGTTTAAGATGCAGATTTTAAAATGTGTTGGCATCATGGAATTATATAACTGGAAGCGCCCTACCAGCGTTTTAACATTGAAAATTTTTTTCAACGGGCAAGTTACCTCTGGAAGCAAGTTCCTAAAAATTAATTATTCATGAGCATTTTGATTTATTTTTAGAAAAATCTGAGATATAATTAGAAAAAATCTTGGCCTTCCCGAAGTTATGTTAATGACTCTTTGCCGATCTACATTCAGCTCGTTTGTTAAAATTTATTTCGTTTTCAACATTCCGTGAAGTTTTAGGTTTTATAATGTGCCGTATTTAATCGTTAAATTAAATAGATATTGCCATTTTTTTGATGCATCGGAAAAATCGAAGTTCGTTAGCGATCCTCATTTTTCTGAAATAAAGATTTCTTCATTCATTTTCCCAGCACCCACGAATCACGATGATTAGACATTTTTTTAGAGTAAGAATCATTCCTAAATTAAATTAGAATCTAGAAAACGAAAAGAAGTGGGTAAAAATTTTATTGTAAAAATGAAATGTTATTAATATTTAAAAAATATAACTCGTGATCAATTTATATTGTTATAAATAAATTAATCAACTAATAATTTTTAAATTAAGGTGTAATTCCTGTGCATATGTCCTAAACTAGAATCTTTCAACACCCCAAAGCTTACAATACAAAGGAATATTTGCTTTCAACATAACATACCAAAACCAAATTTAATCACAGAGGAGGTTTTTAAAATTTCTTTTGGTAGTAAAAGCAAACAATCTTTTTTTTTCTGTTTTAATTTTAAATGCTATGATTTATATATAATTTATTAATATATTAAATTAATTATATAATAATTTGTTAAAATCAAATTCTTTAACTTAACTATTTCAACTGTAATTGACATTAATATATTAAAAAAATAATAGTTTAATTAATATTAAGCTAACATGAAATTCATTATGCTATTGATTTAATTAAATTTTATAAAACTGTTGATTTTTAATAGAATAGGTATGGAATGTTTAATAATTTTTAGTTTAACATTACTATTTATAAAATAACCCTGAAGGTGCTAGATCATGAACATGTATACTTTTATATTTATGTGTAAATTGTTATATTTCTTGCTTGTTGATTATAAAACATCTATGTTGCTATAATTAGTAATTAACTTAACTCGTAGTTAGATCAGTCTT
>NW_008704083.1:4017228-4025206 GCF_000326865.2 Helobdella robusta
AAATATATATATATATATATATATATATAAAGATAAAACTAAGGTTGTAGAATTTGCTTCTGATGTAATCTATTAGAAGCACTGTACAAATTCAATAAAACAATTGATTTAATAAATTTAAATAGTATAATTTTCGTTGCATTTTATTATTTAATTTACTTTTATTAAAACTGCATGTTGATAGAAAACCCTTTAGTTAAGTTAAAACGTCTTAATGTTGTATATGATGATTTTTTTTATTAATTCATAATAGTGGTTTGCATTCTGTACATCATTGAAATGATTTTCCATGTTAAATAAATCTTCGTTGACACATTGTGGGAGTATGTTGCTTTCAATTACAAGTTTTTTCTTAAAACAATAATTATTTATTTTTAATAATCTTTCTGATTCTTGGCAGATCTGAAAATCATTAAAATTTATTGTTTTTACCAGAAAATAAATAAATGTATCATTTTACTTTTAATACTCCTTTTGAGGGATATGTCAATTGTCCAAGCCATTTTTCTGAAATTATTTGTAATTAAGTTTTAGTTCAGATATTGAGATATATAAAAAAAACCTTGAGTTTTGTAAATGTAACACCATCTAAATTTTTCAAACTTAGTAAGTAGGCTTTCATTTCATAAAGTTTATCTATAGTGGCTGTTAGGTTGCTCTTTGTAATGTATTGCTTCCATTCTCTATCCAGTATCAGTTTGCTGTTCAATATATGGAAAAGATCATTGATGTTTTTCACAAAAGCTATTGTTTCAGAAATGTCAGAAAAAAACATAAAATCCGTTTAAGAGTTCCAATGATTTAGCCGCAGAGCAACTAAAGACTCAAGATGCATATTTAACTTTCATCTTATGCTTTTCAAAATTTACACGATTTTTGGTTAATTTATTTTTTAGTTTCATTTTGATTTGTTGCTGATAATTAACTAAGTTTACGATATGATTCCATTTGATTGGATTATTATTATAAAATATCATATAAGAATGAAACATATTCCTCATTAATTTCAGCATGTTGCATGCATCAAATATGATATATATTTTCTGGCCAGTTGTTGGGGACAAGAAACTTGTTTGCATGTTTGGAAATGTGAAAGAGCATCCAAGCAATCCACATGCCGAAACATTAGTGGCCAACCCATCCATTACCAGTGAAACAACCCTAAAAAATAAATATAGTGTATAAAAATTTTAACATATCTTTAAGAAAAACAAATGTTGTTTACCCTAACTCCAGCATTATGTAACTTATCAATGGCTTTCTCTATAAAATCTTTCAACTTGTGAGATAATAACTTATTTGTATAAAAATAAGCTATTGAATGCCTCCAAGCTTCTCTCAGACTAACAACATAAAAAATCAACATCTCTGAAGCAACTATGTCTTCATTCCCATCTCCATAGTTAACATATCCAATAAAGTCATCTTCACAAATAAACAACGCGTTTGATAATTTATGCTTAACATTTAACATCAATAAAATTAAATAAATTGAAAACAAATGTTTATGGTGAAATGGGAAACAAAAAAAAATCAAGAAATAAATAAAATACACAAGGAATAAACTAGCATATGCTACCAAAATATGCTATATTTTAAACTCACAATTTTACAAACAAAATATATTTTAAAAAACCTACCAATTTTCTTATACGTTATTTGAGGCTTTATTGATATCGAATCAAGGATTAAAGAGCATTTGCAATATTTTATTTGCTGTACATATTTCTTTATATAGCAATATTAGTTTACAGAATATCATTATTAACAAAATTTTACTTGTTCAATGTTCTCGAGTGAGGCAGTGTTAGTCCACTTTTTCTTAAAAATTGGTATGCATGAGGACCATGAAAATGCAGCTGCATATAAAAGGTCTTGTAACATTCATTATATACTTTGTTAACTCTTTTTAAATGGTATGAGTTTTTTATCTAGAAGCAAAAAAAAACAAAAAATTAATCAAAATTTCAATTCATTTTGCTATGGTTACATAACATAAAACCTTTGTATGTAGCTAATTCATTTTTTAATTTATTACATTCATTCATAAGTTTTCTTATTGTTGCCTGCAGCATTGTGATTCTGGACTTGTAATACTTTGATTGCCTTTGCTGTTGCTTGATGAGATGTGCATCCATTAAGCAAAACGTTCAAATATGATTTAAGTTTGAAAGTAAATAGCTGCATTTAAAATTTTTCATCATATATATATATATATATATAATATATATATATATATATATATAATATATATATATATATACCCAATAAATTAAAATAAAGAAACTCTTTGTATTCTGTATTTCTTATGACAAAAAGCCATTTTACAAGGGCATCCTAATAATAATAATAAACCCATAATATAAAAACAATATAAAAAATATTTGAACATTAATTAACGATAGTTAAAAAAATAAAAAGTCAAAAATTTTAAATAAAAATACAAAAAAGCAAAGCCTCTTTTCTTCTACTAGTCTGGGCCTAGTGTCTCCTGGCACAATGTAACATTTTTAAAACTTTTAAACAAATAAACTTTATAAAATCAAAATGGATCAAATAATAAATGATTCCAAAAATTTTACATAATTCAGTTAAATTATTAAGTTAAAAATCGATTAAAACTGCCGTAGAATGATTTTGGCAGCAAAAAACGTTTACAAGAATGCCGCCGGTGGCACATTTACAGGGAAGAAGCTAAATATAGATTGGAAAACGGAAAAACCCATTGACAATTTGGTGCTAAAAAAGTTTGCTTCCAAGTTTCCTGACCTTGAGATGAAGGTCAACACTATAAAGCCATTCTTATATATAATTCAATGGTTGGCATTTGCCATCATCATCTTATGCTTAGAATACTTAGAAATTGTCATACACTTATTTCAACCAAACAGGCTGACCCAGACTCAACGAGAAGAAATAAGATAAGAAAATAGTAAGGTCCAAGTCTTGGGCTTTTATTATTCAAAATTAATTCAAAACCAAATTACTGCAAACTAATGAAAATAAAGAAGAGAGCCATTAAATTAATTTCTAAGACCAAATAAGAAAAAACTTGTAAAGGCCACCGTGTTAACATTAACTGTACATGAGGAAAGTAATTAACTTAAGCGAATTTTTAGACAGAGTATTCACAACATTCGTATAAAATAAATGAATTCAATGAAAACGAACGAACATTAAATGAGCATATTGATCGAAGTTATGTAATAATTCAATAAAGCAAACTTACAATAATAGTTAGAGTACAAAAGAAAATATTATGATGGGTCAAATCAAGCTAGATCGATATCAATAACATATAAATGTTATTGATATCAAGGACACAAATTATTGATATTAATGTTAAAAATTTCAACGAAAAAATTCCACTATGTGAACAGAACACAAATAAATGACAATGAGAGCTGAACGTTGATCTAGAAGCGCTTGCTTCACCATGTTATCTTTAAGGTATTTGGGCTACTTCGCATATCATTATTTTAAAACTCCATGTACCTACCCATGTATATAGGTAATGAATGCTTAACGCCAATGCTGCCTTCTTCGAAGTAGTTTATACCGGGAAAGAGATAATATTGGAGATTTACCTGTTAGAAATACCATAATTAAAGAAAACTGATGTAAAAAGCAAAACACTTTGTTTAAAACATACATTCTAATTTTTATAAAAAAAAATTCTTGGTGACCACCATTCAACCTATCACTCAATGTTATTCATTCACTCGATCGAAGGAATCGTTTAAACTTTGGTTCAATCTAGTGTCATTTTTGACTTTTCATAAAATTTCTTGAACACCTTAAATTTTTTCATTATTTCCACGGCTTCCCAGATTCTGCCTTCGACCGTCACAATGTTGAAACTTAAGATTGGGATAAACAGATTATTGAGCAATCGGTGCTATCGTTACATTTTGTTTAACTGGTGGAATAAAGCGAATTCAACTAAAATTATGTCACATTTGAGATAAAAACCTATGTAGCATTAAAATCTGCCAGACAGCTTGCATTGTTTTGTGGTAACGGTGCAGGAAAAAGCACACAATAAAAGATTGAAGCTACGCTTGAATTTCAACTTTTGGAGTATGCCTGTCCACAGTGTCCCTGACCAAACAATAGACAATCTTATAAAAGGCTGGATGAGAGTCAGAATAGCTGTCAACAGTAGAGAGGTCATCATCGTACTATTAATAATAATATTATCAAATGAGACGCCAATGTTTTCGCAATGTTGAATTACAATACAAAGATTTATGATTGCTGAACGTTATAAAAAGTTATTGCCGTAGATTTAAAACGAATACACGATGTTCTTGGGACATTTACTAATCAATCAACATGTTAGAAATACCTTTTATTAAAGAACAACAAACGCATGCTACTTTTAGTAAACTGTTTTTTTTTTTGCAAACGTTATAAATTCATTAAACAATTAAGAAAAAGTTTGAGCAAAAACAAATTAATTTTGAAGTTTATGTTGTCAAATTTATTTATTAATTTGACTAAATAAATTAAAAAAAATAATTTGAAGTTTTTTCATGCGTGCGATTGATTAGGCACATGTGTTCTTTTCCACCACCCAGACAAGTCCAGGTGGGCAACTCATCTCAAAGCACTGCTTCCATTGACTGCACTGCACAAATTTTCCAGCAATTTCATGTGGGAAATAAAACTTTTCTGTGTTGGAAATATTATAAATAGCTAAAATTAAATTTTCAAAAAAATTTTTTAATAAAATTTTTCAGAAACAAATAAATTAACAATTTGATCGACTACGTCTTGATTTGAGGCTCACACTCTAAGCTGTGTGGTTATCAAGTTAGACATGTTGATGAGGATTTTTAAATTGGGTAATTGAAAAACTATAAAATAAATCTAGCTCAAAATGTTTAACATAATTTAAAAATAATAAAACGATGTTGATAATGGTTTTAATGAAAAAGCTTCATTAAAATTCTTAATACATATTTTAAAGTAGTATGTGTATTAAAACGATAAGATAAATAAAAATGCGAGTTACTTTACTAGTAACTAGAAATCATTGAAGATGTTGAAAGTATAGTTAAAAAAGAAGATATACAAAAATTTTCTGAAAAATATATTGCCTAAAATAAGGAAAATTGTTATTATTTTCAATAATTTTTCTTTATTATCAACTTTTATTCATTTTTTTATATTCAAATCTTTTAGGCTGTATTATTCTCAAAGTTTATTTTTATTTGAAAAATAAAAAAAGAGGAAACGCATTTTTACAAATCGTTTATTAAAAAAACACAGAGACAAACCTTTCTTGATGTTTTCTTCCGTACATGGATTTTTGTCTTTACAATTAAAGCCAGTAGGAACATCTAATAAATTGAAATTTTCATCAAATCAATTCAACGAATGTTATGTTGATTAATAATATAATAATAAACAACGGTTTAGATTATTATATTCTTGTTCCTTCATGATTTTAGAGGTTGAAAAACGTTTCTCTGTTTGCTAGAATGTTTTTTTTCTGTCTAACCAGGAAATCTAATCTGATGGACTCGATGCTGCTTACTTTTCGATTATGGTTTTCTAAATTTAGGAGGCTCCAAATGATAGCATGCACTTGCACACATGCACAGACATCGAGTCGCACGTAAAAGAAGTATTTTTTACGTTTTGCAAAATGAGTATTCCCGCTTTGACAGCAAGTAATATGATATCCCAAAACGTGGCTCGCAGTGCCTGAAATAGCCAACAGTGACTCTATAGTATTCATATAAGCGGGAGTTGATAAAACTACAGACGTTACGTTTTCTCGTTTTTTTCAATTAGAAAATTTTTAAAACGAAATTTAATTTTATATTAAAATGGTTTTCGAAATTTTTTTTACAAACGTTTGACATTAATTTTTTCTAACCTAGTATTTCACATTTGTCCCCGATGTATGGTTTGGGGCAAAGACATTTATATTGCCCATCCACATTTGCGACACACTGACCACCGTTCAAACAAGGATTGTTATCTTGGCAGATGTCTTTTTTATAAATAATTTTAATATTTATATATATTCAGTTTAAAATTTTAATTTGAAATTTATAATTTTGCGTTGCCACCTCTATGTTCGCAATGCTTTCCGTAGAACGGCGACGGACAGGTGCACACATAACTATCAGCATTCAGTGGCCTACATTGTCCTCCATTCAAACAAGGGGAAAGTTTGTCGCATATTGTTTTTTCTCCTGTTGGCAGCATGAACAAAAATTATCGTAATTTTTATTTATAAGAGGACATGTTTTATATTTAATGTAAATTTAAATTATGAGAAATAAAAATTGAACGCTTCATTTACTTTCGCAGTGATCGCCAGTGTAATCAGGCGTACATGCACATTCGTATTGGTTCTCAGGCTTGTTCAGACATGTTCCACCGTTCATACATTTGTTCTCTTTGTAGCACGGGTTGTGATCTGACGAGAACATTAACAAGAACCAAACTCTACACAATTTTATTAAATTTTTCCTATAAATGTTATTATAACCTTTAAAAATGCAATAATTAAAAACCGATAAGACCGAACAAAAAACAAACTTCCAGGTTTGGACTCGATGATAATTGTGAGGTTCCTGGATTTGTCACCCTCTATCAGACAGTAGAGGTAAATGTGGACGGTGAAGGAATTGTTGAGGAAGAGTACAGCAGGGTTCTCATCTGTCCCTTCAGCTTTGTACTCGAAGTTTGCTGAATTTGGATAATTGTCTTTTGAGAGATAGAATTTCACTGAGCCAGGAGTCGTCGGTTTTACCTGACATAATATTAACATTATTTTTGAATCCAATCTTTTATCTTACATCATTATTAACATTATTTTTGAATCCAATCTTTTATCTAACATTATTAATAACTTTATTTTTTAATTCAATCTTCATTCATTCAGTCATTCAATCTTTTATTCATTCATTCGTCACCTCAGCCAAAAATTATAAACGTTATAAAACGTTTCATTGAATGTTTTCGGCAACGTTTATAAAATTTCATGACCACAACTTGCACTTCGTGTTTCGGCTTGGTGATCAAATAATGTTTGTAAAAACAAGCCAAACAGTCAAATAAACAATGCATCCTCAGTTGAATTTCTAAGTTTTAACACCTCCTTACGGTCAACCGTCAAGTTGAGACTTATTTTTAACCCGCAAGCAAGCATCGCTCAACCAAGGAAGCGTGCTCACATTAGTGGAAGCGCTGTTGCACATTGTCAAATAAATATAAACAAATATGAACTGAATTTGTGAACATTACTTCGATGGTTGCGTTTTGATGGCTGATCTTGATCTTACATTTTTTTTCTCCATTGGCGGGCAGCTGTGTCGCAATGGTGTCGTTGTCATCGTTCGGAATAATTGTTATTGGAGCTTGAACCAATTCATAGTAATTTTTAAAATAATTAAAATATAAAGTGAGTTGGAAATAATAATTTATATTGACCTTTGCAGAATTTTTGATGGATGCTGTTTCTGATGTGGTCAAGATCTGAGAAGGTTTTTAAATGGTAAACGTTTTTGCAAGCGGGAGGAGATGCTATTTCTGTGATTTCCTTAATGTTTGCATTCCCGATACCGATAGCGATCATTGTGATATCACTTTTACGCAGTTCCTTTGAGACCTTTATAGTTTCAGCTGGATTGTTTGACTGTCCATCAGTTAATACGATGCCAATTCTTGGAATACCTTGCTGCAACGGCCTGCCGCCACTGTTGAACGACTTTTCCATTAAATACTTCAAACCCAAATCTGTGCGTGTACCTGAATTGATTTCAATATTGAATGTTTTCTATTGAATTTTTTCTTATTTGCAGTTTACCAAATGCAGCAGAAATTATTTAAAGTATAAATTATGAAATTATATTATATAGAAAACATTAATGTCTCTTGGAGACACCAAATTTCCTTTGCCTAGGGCCTCCTCCTACCTAAGGCCGGCCCTGATGCAGATAAATAATTTAACAAATCT
>NW_008704083.1:4026134-4034065 GCF_000326865.2 Helobdella robusta
TAAAAAATAAATTAATTAATATTATTAATTATGAAGATTATAAATATGCATTTTATAGCAAAACATGCTTTCATGGACTTATTATTCGTTTACTTAGTTTAGCTGAGCAATACAGGTAGCCATAACATTAGATTAGTTACTAGTAAGCCATGCTCGCAACTGCCAACATGTTAACTGTTTACGTTTAGCGGATAAATTTTAGCCTTTAGCTTTTTTTAGCTGAATGGGCTGTCAGATATCAGATCAGCTAGGGTAAGTAATTTGTAAAAAAAATAAGACGTTACGAATGACAAAGAGTTAGCATAAAAAGCGAGTTCTGCAAGCAAGTTTCATCAACTATATTACAAATTTGATTTAAAAAAATATATAAATGGAGAAATTCTTAATTCTTTACGGCGAACGATAAAACAATGTATTTACAAATACAAAACACTAAAAGTTATCAATCCATAGAAGTTTAAGTTGCAGATTCTAAAATGTGTTGGCATTTGTCATCATCATCTTATGCTTAGAATACTTAGAAATTGTCATACACTTATTTCAATCAAACAGGCTGACCCTGACTGAACAAGAAGAAATAAGCTTAGAAAATAGTACGGTCCAAGTCGCCGTGTCTTGGTTTTTGTTATTCAAAATAATTCAAAACCATGGATTTTATATATCCATGTTCAAAACAAAATAACTGCAAACTAATGAAAATAAAGAAGAGAGCAATTTAATGAATATCTGAGACCAAATAAGAAAAAACTTGTAAAGACCACCGTGTTAACATTAACAGTACATGAGGAAAGTAATTAACTTAAGCGAATTTTTTGACAGAATATTCGCAACATTCGTATAAAATAAATGAATTCAATGAAAACGAACGAACATTAAATGAGCATATTGATCGAAGTTATGTAATAATTCAATAAAGCAGACTTACAATAATAGTTAGAGTACAAAAGAAAATATTACGGTATAAAATAACATATAAATGTTATTGATATCAAGGACACAAATTATTGATATTAATGTTAATAATTTCAACGAAAATATTCCACTATGTGAACAGAACACAAATAAATGACAATGAGAGCTGAACGTTGATCTAGAAGCGCTTGCTTCACCATGTTATCTTTAAGGTATTTGGGCTACTTCGCATATCATTATTTTAAAACTCCATGTACCTACCCATGTATATAGGTAATGAATGCTTAACGCCAATGCTGCCTTCTTCGAAGTAGTTTATACCGGGAAAGAGATAATATTGGAGATTTACCTGTTAGAAATACCATAATTAAAGAAAACTGATGTAAAAAGCAAAACACTTTGTTTAAAACATACATTCTAATTTTTATAAAAAAAAATTCTTGGTGACCACCATTCAACCTATCACTCAATGTTATTCATTCACTCGATCGAAGGAATCGTTTAAACTTTGGTTCAATCTAGTGTCATTTTTGACTTTTCATAAAATTTCTTGAACACCTTAAATTTTTTCATTATTTCCACGGCTTCCCAGATTCTGCCTTCGACCGTCACAATGTTGAAACTTAAGATTGGGATAAACAGATTATTGAGCAATCGGTGCTATCGTTACATTTTGTTTAACTGGTGGAATAAAGCGAATTCAACTAAAATTATGTCACATTTGAGATAAAAACCTATGTAGCATTAAAATCTGCCAGACAGCTTGCATTGTTTTGTGGTAACGGTGCAGGAAAAAGCACACAATAAAAGATTGAAGCTACGCTTGAATTTCAACTTTTGGAGTATGCCTGTCCACAGTGTCCCTGACCAAACAATAGACAATCCTATAAAAGGCTGGATGAGAGTCAGAATAGCTGTCAACAGTAGAGAGGTCATCATCGTACTATTAATAATAATATTATCAAATGAGACGCCAATGTTTTCGCAATGTTGAATTACAATACAAAGATTTATGATTGCTGAACGTTATAAAAAGTTATTGCCGTAGATTTAAAACGAATACACGATGTTCTTGGGACATTTACTAATCAATCAACATGTTAGAAATACCTTTTATTAAAGAACAACAAACGCATGCTACTTTTAGTAAACTGTTTTTTTTTTGCAAACGTTATAAATTCATTAAACAATTAAGAAAAAGTTTGAGCAAAAACAAATTAATTTTGAAGTTTATGTTGTCAAATTTATTTATTAATTTGACTAAATAAATTAAAAAAAATAATTTGAAGTTTTTTCATGCGTGCGATTGATTAGGCACATGTGTTCTTTTCCACCACCCAGACAAGTCCAGGTGGGCAACTCATCTCAAAGCACTGCTTCCATTGACTGCACTGCACAAATTTTCCAGCAATTTCATGTGGGAAATAAAACTTTTCTGTGTTGGAAATATTATAAATAGCTAAAATTAAATTTTCAAAAAAATTTTTTAATAAAATTTTTCAGAAACAAATAAATTAACAATTTGATCGACTACGTCTTGATTTGAGGCTCACACTCTAAGCTGTGTGGTTATCAAGTTAGACATGTTGATGAGGATTTTTAAATTGGGTAATTGAAAAACTATAAAATAAATCTAGCTCAAAATGTTTAACATAATTTAAAAATAATAAAACGATGTTGATAATGGTTTTAATGAAAAAGCTTCATTAAAATTCTTAATACATATTTTAAAGTAGTATGTGTATTAAAACGATAAGATAAATAAAAATGCGAGTTACTTTACTAGTAACTAGAAATCATTGAAGATGTTGAAAGTATAGTTAAAAAAGAAGATATACAAAAATTTTCTGAAAAATATATTGCCTAAAATAAGGAAAATTGTTATTATTTTCAATAATTTTTCTTTATTATCAACTTTTATTCATTTTTTTATATTCAAATCTTTTAGGCTGTATTATTCTCAAAGTTTATTTTTATTTGAAAAATAAAAAAAGAGGAAACGCATTTTTACAAATCGTTTATTAAAAAAACACAGAGACAAACCTTTCTTGATGTTTTCTTCCGTACATGGATTTTTGTCTTTACAATTAAAGCCAGTAGGAACATCTAATAAATTGAAATTTTCATCAAATCAATTCAACGAATGTTATGTTGATTAATAATATAATAATAAACAACGGTTTAGATTATTATATTCTTGTTCCTTCATGATTTTAGAGGTTGAAAAACGTTTCTCTGTTTGCTAGAATGTTTTTTTTCTGTCTAACCAGGAAATCTAATCTGATGGACTCGATGCTGCTTACTTTTCGATTATGGTTTTCTAAATTTAGGAGGCTCCAAATGATAGCATGCACTTGCACACATGCACAGACATCGAGTCGCACGTAAAAGAAGTATTTTTTACGTTTTGCAAAATGAGTATTCCCGCTTTGACAGCAAGTAATATGATATCCCAAAACGTGGCTCGCAGTGCCTGAAATAGCCAACAGTGACTCTATAGTATTCATATAAGCGGGAGTTGATAAAACTACAGACGTTACGTTTTCTCGTTTTTTTCAATTAGAAAATTTTTAAAACGAAATTTAATTTTATATTAAAATGGTTTTCGAAATTTTTTTTACAAACGTTTGACATTAATTTTTTCTAACCTAGTATTTCACATTTGTCCCCGATGTATGGTTTGGGGCAAAGACATTTATATTGCCCATCCACATTTGCGACACACTGACCACCGTTCAAACAAGGATTGTTATCTTGGCAGATGTCTTTTTTATAAATAATTTTAATATTTATATATATTCAGTTTAAAATTTTAATTTGAAATTTATAATTTTGCGTTGCCACCTCTATGTTCGCAATGCTTTCCGTAGAACGGCGACGGACAGGTGCACACATAACTATCAGCATTCAGTGGCCTACATTGTCCTCCATTCAAACAAGGGGAAAGTTTGTCGCATATTGTTTTTTCTCCTGTTGGCAGCATGAACAAAAATTATCGTAATTTTTATTTATAAGAGGACATGTTTTATATTTAATGTAAATTTAAATTATGAGAAATAAAAATTGAACGCTTCATTTACTTTCGCAGTGATCGCCAGTGTAATCAGGCGTACATGCACATTCGTATTGGTTCTCAGGCTTGTTCAGACATGTTCCACCGTTCATACATTTGTTCTCTTTGTAGCACGGGTTGTGATCTGACGAGAACATTAACAAGAACCAAACTCTACACAATTTTATTAAATTTTTCCTATAAATGTTATTATAACCTTTAAAAATGCAATAATTAAAAACCGATAAGACCGAACAAAAAACAAACTTCCAGGTTTGGACTCGATGATAATTGTGAGGTTCCTGGATTTGTCACCCTCTATCAGACAGTAGAGGTAAATGTGGACGGTGAAGGAATTGTTGAGGAAGAGTACAGCAGGGTTCTCATCTGTCCCTTCAGCTTTGTACTCGAAGTTTGCTGAATTTGGATAATTGTCTTTTGAGAGATAGAATTTCACTGAGCCAGGAGTCGTCGGTTTTACCTGACATAATATTAACATTATTTTTGAATCCAATCTTTTATCTTACATCATTATTAACATTATTTTTGAATCCAATCTTTTATCTAACATTATTAATAACTTTATTTTTTAATTCAATCTTCATTCATTCAGTCATTCAATCTTTTATTCATTCATTCGTCACCTCAGCCAAAAATTATAAACGTTATAAAACGTTTCATTGAATGTTTTCGGCAACGTTTATAAAATTTCATGACCACAACTTGCACTTCGTGTTTCGGCTTGGTGATCAAATAATGTTTGTAAAAACAAGCCAAACAGTCAAATAAACAATGCATCCTCAGTTGAATTTCTAAGTTTTAACACCTCCTTACGGTCAACCGTCAAGTTGAGACTTATTTTTAACCCGCAAGCAAGCATCGCTCAACCAAGGAAGCGTGCTCACATTAGTGGAAGCGCTGTTGCACATTGTCAAATAAATATAAACAAATATGAACTGAATTTGTGAACATTACTTCGATGGTTGCGTTTTGATGGCTGATCTTGATCTTACATTTTTTTTCTCCATTGGCGGGCAGCTGTGTCGCAATGGTGTCGTTGTCATCGTTCGGAATAATTGTTATTGGAGCTTGAACCAATTCATAGTAATTTTTAAAATAATTAAAATATAAAGTGAGTTGGAAATAATAATTTATATTGACCTTTGCAGAATTTTTGATGGATGCTGTTTCTGATGTGGTCAAGATCTGAGAAGGTTTTTAAATGGTAAACGTTTTTGCAAGCGGGAGGAGATGCTATTTCTGTGATTTCCTTAATGTTTGCATTCCCGATACCGATAGCGATCATTGTGATATCACTTTTACGCAGTTCCTTTGAGACCTTTATAGTTTCAGCTGGATAGTTTTACAGTCCATCAGTTAATACCGATCCAATTCTTTGAATACCTTGCTGCAACGGCCTGCCGGCCACTGTTGAACGACTTTCCATTTAATACCTTTAAACCCAATCTGTTGCGGTAACCTTAATGATTTCCAATATTGAATGTTTTCTTATTTGCAGTTTACCAAATGCAGCAGAAATTATTTAAAGTAAAAATTATGAAATTATATTATATACAAAACATTAATGCCATTTGGGGACACCAATTTTCTTTTGACAAGGGCTTCTACCTACCTAAGGCCGGCCCTGATGCAGATAAATAATTTTAACAAATCTAAACAGTAAGAGGCGAGCAGAAAATATGGTTGCGTTTTGCGCTCTAATACGCTGATTGTACAAACAAACTAAACGTGTGTAATAGAAAAAGTACAATACATAACCGAGAGGTTTGTTTAAACTTTTCCCTGAATCGAAAAACTCTTTTGAATAACTCTATCATACGTTTTAAAAAAATATGTCACATTTTGACATGACAGTTAGAAAAAATAAAATATTTTGGAATTTTGTAGTTAATCACGATAAAGAAAGTTTTATGTGTGGTATAATTTTGAGAACTCACCTGAATTAATCTGTATGATCTTTTTTAGTGCTTGGATATAAGAAGCATGATCCGAGTATTTGTCTAAATCAAATTCACTCCTTACTGATGAAGAAAATTGAACCACGGAGACCCTGCTGTCATCCAAAGTGTGATTTCCTACCTTAATACTTTCGATGAAATATTGGATGAAGTCCAACGTTAAACGAAATTCTGCTGACTCTAAACTTCCCGATCCATCCGTCAAAAATACAACATCACCGGACGCCCAATCACATTCTAAATTTTATGAATTTTACGTAGAAATGTGCATACATAATATTTAAAATTTTTAGTAATGTGGGCTCGTAACTGATTTATGTATTTGAAAGCATTCTCGTTTGTTTATGCGTGTTAGTAGGTGCATTTGGAAAAATATATGTATACACTAAACATTTCTAACTTTTTTCCAAGTCAACAGCGGCGTTTACAAAATCTTCGGCTTTTCCGCTTTTATTGTAATATGTTTTCCAGACGCTAGCTTGGCCTTCTATCGATTTTGGATATTCTTTTATATACTGTGAATTGAAAAACAAATGAACAGCTAATGCTCCATACAGCGGTACGTCCAAATCTTCCCATTTGCAGCTGGACCACACTATGCCAAAATTTTTTTTAACGTCTTCAATCATTTTGCTCGTAGCTTTACTTGATAGTGAAAACATATTTTTGTCCATCTATATTGAAAAAGTATGTTGAACTAAACATAAATACCATTAAAAATAAGTACTAAGCTAACCCTCCAAATGCCTCTGTAGAGTTGGTTAGATGGGTCTTTGTTTAGTCCATCGTTTGTTTCAACTAGAGAAATTCTTCTTAGAAATGAATGGTCGTAAGGGAACATACAAAACTCATCAATTTTGTTGATGGTGGCTTCGACAACACTTGCTCCCACTGCGTTTGGTATCAGAGTTTCATCTATCGGCTCAGTACAGAGTGTTAGTCGGACGTGTATTATCAGGACAAACACGACCAAAGACGAAAAGTTTTTTCGAAAATTCATTTTTCGTGGATAAAACTGTCAACAAAACATTTGTGAATTGTCTTGCAAACGGTCCAATATCATCTCGTTCAATTTCTATTTATGCAAAAACTTTTGGACGTAAAACCCACCCACTAACATTTCATTTATTACACTCTATCATTAAAATTATAACCTCAGCGCTTCATAATAATCAGCCGGCCACTCGTGATTTATTAATCATCAAATGACGATTTTTTATATATTTTTACAATGACGCAAGTTACAGCGTTTAAAATTAACGATCAGAAGCGAGATAACGTAAGATAATTGAAGTACGCTTACAGAATTTTATTAATATGCTCAAGATTTTTAACTTATTGAACACAAAACTAATTTATCGTCAACTAATCATTTACAGGTAAAACGTGCTGTACGTATTTATTTTATTACTGGCACTTTTAACTGAAAATTTCAGGCAAAGGTTTAGTAGCATTTTTAGTCACCTACCAAATACAAATCATTTTTTTATTAAAATATTTGTATTTTCTTAAATGGTTGAAGTAATAACTAATTAGGTTACTTTTATCATTATTTTATGCGAAAAACAGTCTAAAAAGAAGATAGTTCAAATAAATAAGTGAAATATGGTAAAAATGAAAAATTTGTTGGTTTTTGTATTACTTTAAAACATCTTGAAGATTTTATTTTTCAGAAATTGCTGCCATATTACAAATGTTGATATTGATACGAGTTATGAAAATGTTATACAGTAAAAGTCCTCTAGAGCGGGACCCTAAAGAACGGACAGATAAGAGTAACGGACAGTATTGCTTGGCACGGAACCGTTTTGCATGTTAAATAGACCTTAAAGAACGGACATTTTAAAGGAACGAACTATGGACAGGGTTTTAAGTACAAATTGACTTTTATGTCTTAAAGAGCGGACAATTTATAACAAAAACACATGGAATATTTGATAAAATGCGCCATCTAATTTGAATATTTGTATTTATTCTATTCTATGGAA
>NW_008704083.1:4034115-4035923 GCF_000326865.2 Helobdella robusta
AACGATCAGAAGCGAGATAACGTAAGATAATTGAAGTACGCTTACAGAATTTTATTAATATGCTAAAGATTTTTAACTTATTGAACACAAAACTAATTTATCGTCAACTAATCATTTACAGGTAAAACGTGCTGTACGTATTTATTTTATTACTGGCACTTTTAACTGAAAATTTTAGGCAAAGGTTTAGTAGCATTTTTAATCACCTACCAAATACAAATCATTTTTTTATTAAAATATTTGTATTCTCTGAAATGGTTGAAGTAATAATTAATTAGGTTACTTTTATCATTATTTTATGTGAAAAATAGTCTAAAAAGAAGATAGTTTAAATAAATAAGTGAAATATGGTAAAAATTTGTTGGTTTTTGTATTATTTTAAAACATCTTGAAGATTTTATTTTTCAGAAATTGCTGTCATATTACAAATGTCCTAAAACCAATAAAACTTATTTGCAAGCAGTTTGATTTTTTATATATACAATTGCAACTTAATTTTATATTCATTAAATTATCGTATTATGTGGAAATCTGTGTTTTATTTTATTAATAGTTACATAATTAGTCATTTTCGTTTGCTCTTTGTGTGTTTAATCTTCATGATCAATCACTTCAATGATTTAATGAAGGTTTACAAATCATCGCAATATAGTTTTTTTAAAATTTCTTTTACAACAGAAAATGTTTGTTGAGTTTTTCACGGAATGTAGGGTATAAACTGTATTTTTCTACGAACAGCAAACTGTACGTGGACCACTCAAAGAAATGTCACTTAGATCATTAGACCTCTTATGTAATCACATCTCAATGTATTCAAGTCTTTAAAACAGGGCGACGTCGTCAGGGGTGTTTAAAACTTCCCACGCCAGATAGCAATGTAACTTTAATGCACTTCAATGCAAAACATGTTGATACGAGTTATGAAAATGTTATATCAATGACAGAACAATCATAAACCCATAAACCTTATCTTTTTCTTAGTCAGGCAAATCTTTCAAGCTGGTTGCTTTAAAAGTTTTATATACTTAGAAGAGTGTTTAATAGTCATTTGATGAAATGCGTGTCATCTGCCAAACTGCACCAAACAACAACAATCCTCCATATGAAAAAGCGATGAAAGTATCTTCTTAAACGTGTCTGTTAACGTCGATATTCAAAAACGTTCTTACGATATACGTTGAAACTTTGCGAATTTTATTATTTTAAATATGAAATTTTAGCTCTAGGGCACTGGAGGATAAAATAAAAAAGTAAGTTAAGAAACAAATTTTTAAATAATGGAAGCCGATCAAACGAATTGAAGAGAGAAATGTCAGGCCGGGAATGTTCTTAACTTATTTTCATTGCCGGAGAGCTTGTTGATGATGTTGTTACTGACAGGGAAATCCACCCTATTTGAAGATGCAGCACTGCTTGGCGTCGATAAGGAGAGATCAGGATGATAGGTGAGAGAGGGACAGAAGGGGTTGTGACTGAAATTCATGGAATTAACGTAGCCATCAGAGCCGTGGTCGCTAGCAGCGGTTGTGGTGAATGTACCGCTGTCGACGGCATCTAGCAACTGGTGGTCCAGATCGTCAATGAAATCTATGGTGGTTTGTGGATTTGGAATGTAGAGGTCGTCATCATCGTCTTCCTCGTCCACAAACTCTTCTGAATGAGTCCTGAAGGAAAACAACAGAGTCGGAGACCTCGCCGACCTACAGACGTTTTCGTCAGTTAAGTTCATTTTCAATAAAAATCAATCCTAATAAATAAATTTCAATTAATTAAACTATCACGTTGAATATTTCCAAGTGTAGAAACTT
>NW_008704083.1:4035973-4038802 GCF_000326865.2 Helobdella robusta
TCTCGGACGACCCCTTCCTACCACTCCTTTAACCTCGAACTCCAACGCTCGCCTAATCCCGACCCTTTCATCCCTTCTCAACACATGTCCATACCACCGCAATCTCGATCTCCTTATCAACGTCACAATGTCCTCATTCAGTCCCATCATTGACATCAGCTCTGTACTACTCCTCCTATCCTTCACTTTAACCCCACACATCATCCTCACCATAGCTCTTTTAGCCCTCTGCAGTACACTTTTTTCCTCTCTCCTCAACACCCAAGTTTCACCACCATATACCATCGCTGCTTTCACACATGCTTTATATACCCTCCCTTTCATCTTCACTGACCATTTCTTTCCACAAAATACCCCACCCAGTTCCATAAATTTCATCCATCCCACACGAACTCTAGCCGTAACTGCGCTCAAACATCCTCCATCCGCGTTCAGCTTATCCCCTAAGTAAACAAAGCTTTCCACTCTTTCAATACCACCACTCAACCCCGTCCTTGCGTCCGTCCTATTAATCACACCATGAACACATTTCTTACATTTGAACGTGCCTTCCACCTTTTTCAGTGCCCCCCTCACACCACTACATCTCTTATGCACCCATTTCTGACATCCTATAAACAATACCGAGTTAGCCTTCACTCTCCTGTCACATACCCCACAGGGATCTATATCCGCTCTATAAGTGTTCTATATCCGCTATTTAATAATTAATTGTCTAAATAACTAACTGTTTCTAAACCCTATATGAAAAATCAACAAATAACTTAAATAACAGCAGTTGAAATGTAACGAGCAAACAAACAATTGAATTTAAAATAATGAAATTATTTCTCGTAACATCTTCCTACCACATTCCTGCAATGAAATTATTTAACAAGAAGACGCCACTAATTTCTTGGCACAAGTTCAGGAGGGACAAGATAAGGCAGTATATGTAGAAGGACTTTTTCGCTGTTCAATTGTTTATATTCAGTCTCAAAAAGGAGCAAAAACAACATCAACAATAATAATAAAAAAAACGGTGATGATGACCAATGTGAACCGACAGTGAAGTTGATGATGACCAATGACCATTGTGAAGTCAATGATGATGATGATGATGAGAAAAAAACAGCATCCCATGCAGACCTTGGAGAATAAATTTCAGTCTGAGTGGTGTCCAGGGCAGGACAAATATTTTCACTGCCGAGCTTCAGACAATCAATAAAGCGTTAGATTACATGAAAGATGAAATTAACAAATCATTTATAATATTGACTGATTCTTTATCAGGTGTACAATCACTAAAACAATATACAAGTAACAATAGCCTTGTTAATACAATAAAAATTAAAATTCATAGGTATTCTTGGTAATGAAAAGGCCGATCAATTAGCTTTAACAGTCTACAATGAACCCATACTAAATACAGCAATGATTTAATCAGACATTAAATCAATAATAAATAAATATATATACACATTATGGCAAAATGAATGGAATGATTGCACACACAATTAAGGCAAATAAAGCCATTGATCGAACAAAAAAGATGCAGAATATTTAACACCCGATTGGTATCCTCTAAAATAAACAGACTAATGATTGGCCACACAAAATTAACACATGGATATATATTAAATAATTCAGATCAAACATTATGTCAATATTGCAGACACAAATTAACAATCCAACATATTATAACTTGCGAGAACCCAATTACACATAGACATAAACATTTAATATGTAAATAGCTTTCAGAGAATTTTAAGAATAACAATAATATTATCAATGTCATACAATTTCTGAAGGATTGTAACTACTACGATATGATTTAAATATTTTCCCCATAGTATTTCTCTTTCCCCACGTTCAGTGCAATAAACATTATTCATAATATCTGGACTTCTATTTTTCCACATGGAAAAAGGAAATAATTTTTTCTTAATTTGGCAAACAAATGCTGTTAAATATGAAGAAGAACAACAAATAAATCTCAAAATGATTTAAAATGAAAAATGCAGATATGAATAAATGGCAATAGAAAAAGAAAGCCAACCTCCATCCAGTGACTAGCAAACATGCTCCTGAAGTACTCCATCCTGGCGACAAGGACGCACTTGTGGCAGGAAACCTCCGCGCCATCTGATGTCGTTATGCTGACATCTCCCAGTCCCTTCCTCATGCTGTTAACAAACGAGCAACGTTTCAAACCGTTACAGTAGACAAATGTTGATTAAACATTGAACGTCGTAAGAAATTAATTTTTATAAATTTTGATCTTCACTTCAAGGATTGTCATTTGAGTATGTACAGGAAAACGAGACTCGCAACTGATTTTCAATTTATTTCGTTGTTGAAAACTTCAAAATTGCCAAACTTCAGCATGATCAATAATCATATATAATGGGTTACAAATGAATGTAAACAAAGCATGACTCATTATTGATGGTAAAGGGCTTTTGCAGCTCCGTTGGGTGGTCCCTGCCTGGAACCCCCTCGATCCTTCCATTCACACACCTCACCCGATCCAATCTGAACAACATTAATAACAACAATTATAGTAGTAGTAGTAGTAACAATAATAGTAATAATAATAATAATAATAATAATGTTGATGATGATCCCAATGAGGAGTTAAATAACACCGGGTTGAAATGGTCGAAATGAAAATGATTGAAAATTTTTTGTAATGAGAGTAAACCTTAATTAGGCAAAAATAATCATAACCATCTGAAAGCAGTTGAAAATATGGACGACAGCGACAACGCAATAACAAACCTTGTAACACTAAACATAGTTGATAACATCACAAAAAATTGCGTGTCAGCATTGCTAAATTCTCACCTT
>NW_008704083.1:4043120-4058120 GCF_000326865.2 Helobdella robusta
CATACCATCATCATCATAAACTTAGACAGCAAAATGAAAATCATCGACATCATCATTAAAGACATCATCATCATTACAATGGCAAAAGTCATGTGAATGTTGTGATTGACAAAAACTGCATAAATATTAGAAGGGCAGTGTGATGTTAAGTAGAGAACCAGGAACCCAAATTAAGAGATGCTAATTTGCTTAAAATGAGATTTCAATAAGAAAAAACTAAAAATGAAGAAAAAGATGCAAACACTAAAACAGACATAATTTATATTATTGTTATTATTATTATATTATTATTAGTAATCTTATATTACTATCATTTTTATTATTATTATCATTTTATATAATTATTATTATTCACGTTATTGATAGAACGTAACTTCGGCCATGTGTTGTGCAAAAAAGATTGAATGGATTAAATTGGCTGGTTGAATCAGCATTAATTTTATCAAAGTAGCCACCGACAAAAGCTCCAAAAATAAGAACTAAGAAAATGTACATAAGTTCTAAAATTTGAATTAACTTGGAAGGAAATTACAATTACTGAAACAATGAGCTGGTGAATTGAAGAGCATATAGCAAGAGTCACTAAACAGTCTATAAATATCCTACTAGTTGAGTGTTATTAATGTGTGATATTGTATCAGATTTCCTTCCACATATTAACATCACATACATGGAACAATTACAACGATCATACACACAAGGGAAGGGAAGGACCAACCGAAGAAGAAACCAAACGTAACAACAGAAAGTTCTGTAGCCAGCAGGAAGAACCTCATTATCAGCCACATTGCCTGGTGGTTCAATTTTGGTTTCATTTAAATACCTTCATTCATTCATTTGCAGTTGAAAGGACAAGAAAAAAAATAATCTGAAACAAACCAGACGGATTTTGAATTTATTTAAAATAATCAAATACTGTATAAAAATTGATTGAAATTCTAGAATTAACTATTGTAAAAGTGCATTACTAAAATTGAAAACAGGTATCATTACTCAAAATAATATGAATAAAAATAACGTTATTGGATTGCTGAATATTGACAACAAAATTCTTCATTTGACAAATTTCGTTACAATAGTTGTACAAATTAATCATTGAATTATTTTATAGCTCAAGGTTTAAAATTTATTTATCATACTTTATTCACATTTATTCATCATTTTAATTACTTATTATTTAATGGCTCAATGGTTAAAGGCGCCTGGTCTTGCTGCTGCAGTGACTATGTTCAAATACAAAAAGATCCCCGCCTATCATATGAATGTGCATGATGTGTGGTTTTCACGCGTATTCATATACGCTGTGTGTGTTTGTCGTTGAAACCTCTGAAGCAAGCGCAAAAGAGAGAGAGAGAGTAACCTTTAACCTTTTTATTATTAAATTAGACTTAAAATAATTTGGTATGGAAGTTTGGCTTCAATAAATTGTTGGCAACGAAATGTAGTGCTATGCTAAGTTATTTTAATTATAGGAGGTGGTCATGAATGGAGGGTGTGATGGAGGTTGGATTGAAATTTGGTTGACGTGAGTGGAAAAATGACGTAAAAATAATGAAGCATGACGACAAACAGAGAGACCCACTCTATCAATGACGTCATAAGTTGAACTGTGGACTGACATGGAGATGACGCAACGAGTTATGCTGAGTATATGCGATACGAAGACCTGCAAATCATTGTTTGCAACGTTCAACAGCCACTTAACTACAAATAAATACAAATAACTTAATAATAGTAAGGAATGACAACTTCAACAGAACTACAAATAACTTTTTTAATGTACATAGGTAATAAAGGACGCCACGTTCAACAAAGTTAATCATGAAAAGTATTTTAACTCCTATCTCATGATTACACAATCACCCAGGTGCTACAAATAAATAATCTTGAGTTAATAATTACTAAGTAAATAATTACTAAGGTAAACAGCCTATCTAACCTGATAGATGAATAAATTTTTAAAAAAACAGTAGAAGTTAATGACGTCAATCAAGAAGGAATGTTTGGCCTATGTTTGTAGCAGTACAACAGAGTACAATAGTAGAGAAAAACTAAAGTCAGTATAAGTTGGCAATAATAGCTCAATAGATTATACAAGTTGTGTACAGTAGTCAGTACAGGTTGCTGGTGATGGCAGGGTTGAATTAACAATTGAAATAATTGCTAGCAAGATGGAGCTCTACTATGAATGTTAAGAAAGAAGTAGTGGTGGATGCATACTATGATACTAACAAGGAAGAAGAGGACAGTGAATATCTGTCTGTTGGATCTTCTTAGAAGTGGAAGTAGCACGGAGATGTTGAAGAGCAGGTAAGCCATGAAGAAGACGTTTGGAATGAGAATCAACAGGTCCCACAACCTTACACTGGTTTTTATAATTCATCAAATAACAACTTACGTAAAAAATTGTAAAATTCATTCAACATCGCTATTCTTAAACAACTATTTGTGAAAATAAACCAGTTTCTAGTTGACAAAAAATATTTATTAACATATTCATCTGTATAATTTTAAAAGAGGCCATTGACAGGATATTGTACAAACAATTTTTGAGATAGTTTATGTGAACCAACTGTGAATTGGGCAAAGTCCAGTACAGAACTTTCAAACAAACGTGATTCCCAACCTCAGTAACATTGGTCAAATTCCAGCTGGTAGTTATAACATTGGAATAGAGGGTGCTACTTGTTGAAACATTGAGACAACCAGTGCTGGAGAATGTAGTGCTGAAGTTTATATTAGGACTGTAGGTTTGTGTAACATTGAAGTGAACAGCATTCTTTGCCGTTGCTTCCATTTCATCTATCTATAAATTAAAATTATTTTTCTTGTTTAATAAGTTATATTAAGATCAACATTACTAAATTATTTTTTAACTATAAATTTCTAATTGTCTTTAGCATGTGTTATGTTAATCAGGTAGTTTAGTAGTTGTCTCATGTTAAAGACACATGATGGGTTTCTGTTTAATTATTCAAAAAAATTGTGTCAATCACAAGCAAGAGCACATTATTGTGTACATCAGTGTATCATATCACGATAGAAACACATTTAAGTATTGAAATTTTGAATCATTTCAACTTCAGATCTAAGTAAAGTAAACTATTAAATTCACATTACTTTTAGGAATTTTAATGACTAATCAGTAATCTTATTAAAATAAGTTTAATTAAATATAGACTGAAAGAAATTATAAAAAACACAAAAATAAATAAAAATTTAAGTAACAAATGTTAATATTAATTGATATAAAGGTAATAAAAATTAATATAAAGAGCAAAAATAATATATAATAATAATAAATAATGTAGTTGAAATAATTTACTTTTAAAAAATAAAATTCCAATGGGTTTATTTGTTTATATGAGCAATACATTTAAGCTGTAATATAGTAATCTAGTAGGTTTAACAAATAATTACATTTATTTAATTTAATTTACAGATCAAACCAAAAACTATTAATATAAATTATAAATGCTCATGAATTGATACAACCACTCCACTTTTTCTGTAATTTTGTCTCATACAAAATATGAATTAAATACATGAACAATTATTATGCATTATTTAAAGCAATTCCTCACATTTAAAATTTAAATTAAATGAAATAAATAACTACACACTTTTAACAAGCTTAAAATGCTAGCTTTTCCATGACCTATCTAATGACTAATCTATCTAGTCTAGTATCCATCCTATTCTATTATTTTGACTGGAGGTAGAAAACAAAAAAGCCAGTCTGAACTTAAGCTTAACTTCCTTTTTAATTTTTAACTTAGTAGTATTTTTCAATCCTGTCAAAATTCAAAATATAATATTGTAACATTTTTATTATATCTCTCTAACTAACTTGAAATTTAAAATTAACAAGCATCCATTGACTGATTAAAAAAATCTTGAGGATGATGTGTCAAATTTAAAATGTAGAAAACTGAAAAGAATAGAAAGAAATGAAGATTTAATTTAAATATATTAAATTAAAATAAAAAGTAAAAAATGAAATAAATAGATTGCTATTCTGTATTGTTGTAGTTGTTAGTTGGTGGATTACTTTTGGATTGCAATTGGACTTTGGTAGAATGTGATGATATTCAAAACACAAAACAGGATGAATAATTTGTTTCTTTAAATTTTCTTAGAAAGCACAAACTATTTGCTCACCTACGAAGGTTACGGTTACTAACTTTAGTTAGAGTTAGTTATTATTAAATAAACGCCATTAACAAAAGAATTTACATTTTATTGGAGACCTCGTCTCTCTTTTGCCCCGATCAAATACAAAAACTACCTAAGACTGCAGTGCGAATACAAAGAATAAATACATGTAGAAAGTCTAGAAAATGAAGCATATTCAGAAGCATAATTATAAGCATGCATTATATGCATCAAGCATTATATTTAATTATATATTATATAATATATATATATATTTATATACATTAATTGAATAATTAAGATTTGTCAACAGAAATAGTTTTGATTAGTGGAATTTATGTTTGTGTGACAGAATTGCAAAATCAAAGCAGGAGTGATGATTTTGGGAGGGAATTGAAAGAATCAGAAAAACTTGAACAAATTAATCAGTTCAAGTCAATGATATAGAGATCAGTGGTTATAATACTTTAGTGGTTTTATTACCAGGGACAAAAATTACCCAAAAAAAGTGAAAATTATTATTGTGCATTCTGAGCAAGCAATGTTAGCATCATTTAAAGAAATGTAAAAAATCAGATGATAGAAATGATAAGAGATAGAAATCGACAACAAAGACTGTCAGTCTCACACTACTCGCTTCAAAAGGTTTTTTCAGATAAAAATTAGAAAACCATTGACTCATTGACTGGATGATTGATTGATTGGTAGGTTAGACGATTTATTGATTGACTGACTGATTGGTCGATCAATTGCCTGATCGATTGGTTGGTTAGTTGATTGATTGATTGATTGATTATCATATTATTATTATTATTATTATATTTATCAGATATATTAATTGAACCTAAACGCCACGGTTTACGATCGTCTTTTTCTTCTCGCTTTTTCTTAACTCGTGTTAAACACTCTTTTGCCAATTCTGCTTTTGCTTTTTCTGGTCCTTTTCTCTGGAACTCTCTACCTACTTCTCTGACTACTTCTCCATCACTCCGAGTTAAGAGCGGATCTCAAGACCCATCTGTTTTCAAAATTCATTGAGGAGCGCTGTTGAACATCGCGGAAATAGCGCTTTATAAGCTAATTGATTGATTGATTGATTGATTTGATTGATTTGATTGATTGATTGATTGATTGATTGATAGATTGATTGATTGATTGATTGATTGATTGATTGATTGATTGATTGATTGATTGATTGATTGATTGATTGATTGATTGATTGATTGATTGATTGATTGATTGATTGATTGATTGATTGATTGATTGATTGATTGATTGATTGATTGATTGATTGATTGATTGATTGATTGATTGATTGATTGATTGATTGATTGATTGATTGATTGATTGATTGATTGATTGATTGATTGATTGATTGATTGATTGATTGATTGATTGATTGATTGATTGATTGATTGATTGATTGATTGATTGATTGATTGATTGATTGATTGATTGATTGATTGATTGATTGATTGATTGATTGATTGATTGATTGATTGATTGATTGATTGATTGATTGATTGATTGATTGATTGATTGATTGATTGATTGATTGATTGATTGATTGATTGATTGCGATCGATCGATAGATATGTTCTTTTTTGTACCAACGCTAATAAATTATAACATCTTCATGTAACATCTGACTAATCTGGCAAACAAATAAACAAACGAAAAGTGAACAAAGGTGAATATTTAAAATAATTGGATCGGACGATACGATCTCGTGATGAATCCATCAAAAGTCAATTGGGGTGGGAACGAGTTTGTGAAAAAAGAGGACGGGACGTCACTTCTTATGAAACTAAAGTTTGATAAAGTATTAAAAGATCTGACTGAAATATTCGTAAATCTTTCCAGGTGTGTCTGTGCGTGTGTGTGCGTGTGCGTGTGTGTGTGCCGTACATACATAGTAACATACCAAACATTACCATCTGCATGTTCTACAACACAATCAACATCATCATTTCATTGGCTTCCTTTTTTTAAACTATATTTCTATATCAGTGACTTTTTTTAATTCTATGTTTTTCATTTTAACACATTTATTTTTTCATATGAGACATTATTATTAAATTATTCCATTAATTTAAATCAACAACAACACGCATTTAGACGACATTTTTCCAGATATTGGGGTTGCCGTTTGACTACCTATGATGAAACCGAAATACTCCTCAATGCCATTCACATCTGTCACTCGCCTCAGTATCACGCAACCCCGTTTCCACTCTGTCCTTCTCTACCTGCTCTCTTTATCCCAATTGCGGATGACCCCTTCCTATCACTCCTTTAACCTCGAACTCCAACGCTCGCCTAATCCTTGTACTACTCCTCCTATCCTTCACTTTAACCCCACACACCATCTTCACCATAGCTCTTTCAGCCCTCTGCAGTACACTTTCTTCCTCTCTCCTCAAAACCCAAGTTTCACCACCATATACTATCGCTGTTTTCACACATGCTTTATATACCCTCCCTTCCATCTTCACTTACCATTTCTTTCCACACAATACCCCACCCAGTTCTCTAAATTTCCTCCATCCCACATGAAATCTTTCCGTAACAGCACTCAAACATCCTCCATCCGCGTTCAGCTTAACCCCTAAATAAACCAAGCTTTCCACTCTTTCAATACCACCACTCAACCCCGTCCTTGATTCCGTCCTATTAATCATACCATGAATACATTTCTTACATTTGAACATGCCTTTCACCTTTTTCAGTGCCCCCCTCACACCATTACATCTCTTATGCACCCACTTCTGACATCCTATACACAATACCGAGTTAGCCCTCACTCTCCTGTCACATAACCCGCAGGGGTCTATTTTACTTATAACTCGCTCCCCACCTTTCCCACTCACCATTCAATTAATTTAATAATTTAATTAAATTAATATTAATTGAATAATAATAAATAATAATTAATTTTTAATTATTAAATTAAATAGGATCAATTTGTGTTTTTTATGGGGTTTTTTTTTGTTTTTAAAACAAGGACACTTTTGTCTTTTTTCGTTTTTTGTTTTTTTTAAAAAGTTAATAATTTAATATGATTAGTTTTAATTTTTATTATTTTAACAAAATTTTTAGATCGGAGTTGGTTAATTATATTGAAGCAGCTCAACATTCAACCGATTTTAACTTTTCAAATGATTCCCTTCAGCAAGTCATGTGCCACATCATAGATGCCATCTGCTCTGATCAAAGCACCAAAGAATCCAAGGTGTTTTAATATTGATATACTGTACACACATATTTGTTCATTCAAGGAAATTAGGAATTAGACAGAGTTTTCCATGCAGTTATGTAGAATGTTCATCATTTTGTCTGTCTACTTCTTAATTATATGAACAGAACTTCAATGAACAAAGTTGACATATTGAGGATTGAACATTTAAAAAATTTGCACTTGGAAAAACATCATGCATATTTTTAGTTTTCAACTAGGAAGTTCTAGAATTGCATCTAAACTTCTACAATTTAACATTTATTTGTAGTTGTTTTCTCAAGATTTGTAGACATTTTGGTGGCAATTCACTCCAGACAACGAAGTGTCATCATGCTACTTTCTGCATTGTCTTATTAAAGAATGCAAAATTTTTTGGTTACCTTGTGTCCAAGTGTTTTGACTTATTTCAATACCAAGTTGTATACTAATCTTCAGTGGGTTTGGAATAGGTCCAAGTGCTACTGACTGCTGCAGAAATGGTTTTGTATGATTTTAAGATAATTTCTAGCAATCGATGGATTGAATAAATTCCAAAATCTTTTGGAAGTTGCTTTCCAGGTTGGGATAATTATTATGGACTCAGCCAATTTATTTTTTATTCATAGTCTAATGTTTGTTATTAAAATTTTATTTTCATTCTATCATTGTGAGGTTATAGAAAAGGATTGTGTGCAGACAGGTGCCAAAAATTTCCTAAAAACTAAGTGCAAGCCTCTTGCATATTTTCAAATCATGCATCTCAGGCTTTAATTGAAGACAAAATATTTTATACTGCTTGCAACTATGTATGCATTTATTAGTAGTGTATAAAATGTTTGCTTGGAGATTTTATTTGATGTGTTTCTTTGCTTGTCTGTTGCCAGGAATGTTTGCTAACTTGATTGTGTTTGGAAAACTTGATACATCCTTTCTCTTGCAGAATTAATAGCTTATCAGCTTTTCAGATTTTTAGCATTTGTTTCCAAAACATTCAATTCATCATGCTGGTTGATATGGAATTGATTTACATTTGCACATGTATGTCGCAGTAAATGATTGGGACATGATTTCAAAGAAAGGAAATAATGTCCAGAATCTGCTGGTCATTCTTCCATTTGTTCATCTCACCAATCTGCAACACTGCAGCACTATTTTATTTTGCAAGACATCCAAGACTTTCTACCTGGAAGCTACCTACGCCCTTGCTGGACTCGACTTTACAAATTTACGCAGTTCGTTTACATGCTGCAAATCTACCCATTATGTGATAATTGGTGGTCTCTTGCATTTTAACCCAATCATTGCAATTTGCTAAACCATCTCGCCACCCGATTAAAAATAAATTACTAAATTTATTTTTTCGATTTATTCTAGAAATCTCAAACAAAACCACCTTCATCATCTAAGCCGCAATTCACTACCGACTGCACAATATGTCAAGAAAGTTTACAAAATATGAAAGTTTTAAAATTACGCTGCAGTCATCGCTTTCACGAAAAAGTAACTTACATCCCTATTTTATTGACTAAATAAAGATATTTTGCTCAGAAAAAACTAACAATATGATCCTAAATGATTTTAGTGAGTTTCAATTCTCTTCCTTTGTACAGTGCATCATTCGCTGGGTGAAGGAGCAGTCAACTTGTCCAATTTGCAGGAAGTTCACATTACTGGAGGAAGATTTCCCGCCGTTGTGCTGATCAACATTTCCCTCTTTTAATTTATTAATATCCACTCTTATATTTGTTAATGTAAATGTGTGTGAGAGTGTGAGTGTGGCGTGTGTATACATTTGTAGCTTAAACGAATGAGTGTATGCAGTGATGTGTTGTATATATATATTTTTTATGTTTTTTTATTAGCAATATATTGATGCAGTTACAGGCAGCCTAAATATTCAGGAGATTTTTTTGCCTTGTAATTATTATATTGATTTTTCTTTATTTCATTCGTCATTGGCATGAAAAATATTTTTGCCAAAGTTGAAGCAGAGTCAGATTTTACGGCACGGCTGTGCACATGGTTGAGGTGCCTGGCAGCGCTGTTGCAGTGACAGAGTTCGGCGTCACATGCAACGTGTGATGCGTTAATTCACGTTTATTTGCATACACCGTGTGCCTGGCTGCTGATAGCTTTGAGAAATACTAGAGATAAATATGAAAAATAACTTTTAAACATCGATTTATTATATAAATTTTAAAAATTCTGTAACACCTTACATTGTGTATAATAACGTAATTCATTGAGTAAATTTTGTTTAGATCATTTTAAATAAACAATTATTATAGTTTATTTAATTTTTTTCAAATGAAATCACGGTATAGTTAATTGGTCGTTTGTTTCATTCATTACGACTAGGAAGTAATCGCTAATCTTGATTGGTTTTGCGTACAATGTAGGCGGGTACATAGACTTGATTGATTTCTACAGGCTCCTCCCCACGTTTCCTACCGCTGTGTTTCCGATGAAGAGGAAATATTTGTCACGTTCTTCACACGTCACAATCAACTCAAATTATCAAATTCACATTTCTTCAACTCAGTTGATCAGAAATCAGAAAGTTGTTTGTTTTACTTTTTTAACTTTTGAAAAGTCAGCTGTCGTTCGGTTAAAAAAATTAATCGGTTAAAAAATTTAATCAGTTTAAAAAATCACGAGATTCAAACTTTAATACGTATTGTTTTAATATGAGTTTCAGGAGGAAAGGTAGAAAGCCGAAGCACAACTTCAGCAATGATGAAGGTTAGTGTCCAATGTGTCTCCTGTCTTAATTCGCATTATAATAATATTTTGCGTAATGTATTTACAAACGATTTATGTAGCCATTGTAAGGCTTTTAAATTTTAAATAAAATTAGGCAAATAAGAAAGCGATTTTAAAAAATGCGTGCTATGCAGAATGCAGCAACCGCGAAATTGAAAGCATGAGCCATAAAAATGTATTGCTTTAAATTGTGCTTACTTTAGCAGCAAAATGAACAAATTTGTTTTCAACGCACGTATATATAAAAGTTTTATTACACGCAGTCTCATCAAACCGTCTATCACATCTTATCACATTTGAGCACACGCACAGGCTCGAGCACCACTAAATTTGTTGAAACGAACCACACAAATCATCAAAATGGTTTTCAAAGCAAATTGCGTAACCGTGTCTAATTGACATTTAGCTGAGCCACTTTCTTCATATTGAGATACTGTTATCATCATCATCGAAAAGGTCAAAGTTCATATCTGAGGTCATCCAGTCATTGGACGCATGTCCGATGCAATCGCATGTTGCTTCCATGTCATATGTCCTCTTGCTATCTTATTACGGTTGAAGTTGTATTCAGTGCATAACATGTCGGATGCAAACAGAACTTTGGTGGCGGACGTCCGTGCGTACTTGCGCTGACATGACGCACGTACGAGTCATTAAGAAGACGCGCAATGTTCAAAATTTATTAACCTCACTCAATTTCATTTGACATTTCTGTTTACTCTGAAATACTCCACCACAAAAATTCAAATTTATTTCTTTAGTTTTTTTCTTATCATTGTAAACTAAGTTGCAAATTGAAGCTTACAAATTTGTTGAGAATTCAAGAAATGTATACTATACATAGTTACGGCATCTAGCTTAAACGTGTCCTAATCCTAACACATATGCATGTGATTGTAGTTATTTATTTGCTAATAAGTTTGTTTTTTTTTTAACTCCTCGATGAAATTTTCAAATTCAAACAAATTTTTATTAAAATTTTCTGCACTACGCATCTGGAGGTCAAGTTGTACAAGTAAAGTTTTTTAACCTTTGGTTATTAAGCTGGTGTTTCTTCATTTATTCGTTGGCTATCAAAGTAACCAAAGTGAGAATGATACAGCTGGCATGGCGACAGTTGAACGTCCTTGCAATTTTATATTGCTGAATTTCAACAAAAATTAAGAGTCATAGAAACACTGCCTTTTCCAATTGTTAGTCGATCCAAATTCAGTTACGATTTATTCATTCTATAAATAACTATTTGCCTGCAATCTATACTTTTGAACGAGGGAAGGTACTTGAAGACAATTATTTAGTATCAAAAACTTGACATACTATCACGACAACAACAACAACTTGACATACCACATCATCAACATCGACAACAACAAACAAAACAACCGCTTAGGCTACATCAACGACACTTCAACATGACACTCAACGTATCATCCAACAACAACTTACTATGCACTTAGTCGTACAACGACATATATCTAAATATCATCTCATCCATTCATCTCCCTCCAACAATCGATCAGAATTTAAGTTATTAATTGAGGTATGCTAATCTTCATTTAGGCCGCAAGTAGCACGATTGTTTGTCGAGATCGCACATGTACGTACGTGTTGTACGCACGCGTGTTCAACACATGCGTGAAGCACAATTCACAACAATTGGTGCAGTTCAGATGATCGTTTGCGCACACGACAAATCTTCTTATCCGTCAGTTATTTGTGTTTGAAAAATATTCTAGGTTCGTTTCGTTTCGTTTCGTTTAAAATTTTTTTCACAAATGAAGAAAATGAAGGAAGTATTGTTTTTTACATGCTATCCATACCGATGTTAACATTTGTAAGTATCAACGTATATAAAATCTAATACAGTAAAACCAAATATACATTTTCAAACAGTTAAATAAAACAAATTCATACAAACAAATACATACATAAATATGTATGCTATCCATACCGATGTTAACATTTGTAAGTATTGTAAGTATATATACATATATATATACATATATATACATATACATACACATACAAACAAACAAACATGTATATAAACACATTCATGCGAACAAACATACAATCGAAATTATTGTCATAAGAAGATACATAATTATATAGAAATAGGCAGATATGAATTGGATATGGATAGGACCTTTGAGATAGAGCAGATGTTTATATGCTTGTTTTTTGAGCTGCAGCTGACGACAATAACACACACGTATACACATACACACACACATACACACACACGCGTACACAGACACACGCACAAACACACAAACTCACAAAAGCGTACAAATTTATGAATGTACATCGTTAATTGTGTTAATGTGAAAATTTATGTATGTGTGTAATGTTTGAATATTATACACACATGCATGTTGTACACATCCGTTTGTATTCCTTCAGATTTGATGGTATTTATTTCTTATTTGTTTTAGCGTTTTAATTGCTCTGCTTACATGCAGAGTGTTGTGATGTTGTCAAAATGTTATAAAAAAATGTTTTGTCATCATCGTCGTCACACCAAACTCATCTGGTTTCTAACCACACGTACATGATGATACAAACACACACACACACACGCACACACACGCACAAGTTGATTAAGATTTTGAGTTTGTTTTCTTCAGGAGATGTGTATATAAGAATATACATATTGTATTTAAAACTTCTCGACAAGGAAACACTGAAATGTTTGGTTCAATCATTCGTCCATTCAAAATTGGATTACTGCAAGAGTATTTTTTATGGAGTGTCCGGTAGACTAATTGATCGTCCGCAGTCTATTCAGAATCGAGTGGCAAAAATCATTTCTGGAGGATTGAAGTTCGACCAAGTAGGCCATACCCTGCATGACCTTCATTGGCTAACAATAGAAAAAGATTATTGTTCAAGATCGCGATTCTGGTGTTTAAGTGCCTAAACGGCTTGAGTCCATACTATCTGCCTAGAAATTTATCATACAATACAACAACGGCTCATCGTATTCCGACACGTTCAGAAGATTAATTTTTTCTGTCGGTCGGAGCCACGGAAAGTTGGTTGCCACTCGTGGTCACGCTGTCGCAGGTCCAACAGTTCGGAACAGTTTGCCGGACAGTCTGCGCCAATCAGGATCGACTGTGTTCAACAATTTCGCAAAGAACTAAAAACGATTTTTTAATGCATCAATTCCACTAAGCTCCAGAAGCACCTCTGAGTAATATTAAAGCGTGCTATATAAATCTCTAATAATAATAATAATAATAATATATATAGTGTACGTATGTGAGTGAATTAGTGTGTGAATGAGTAAGGGAATGAGTAAGTGAATGAGTGAGTGAGTGAGTGAGTGAGTGAGCGAGTGAGTGAGTGAGTAAAAACTCTATCGATACGATGCATATATATAATACCATCATCACTAACGTAACCACCACCATCATCATCATCATCATCAACAACATCAACAACATCATCATTATCATCATCATTAACAATATGCAGAACGATGTATATTCAAGAGAGATCTGACTAATCCAACAAACAGCACCAGATAATATAAACCTAATTGATATGGATAAATTAATTATTTTATTACTTTTTAATTCATAAAGGCTGATCAGATTTCACCGGAGATTTGTTACGCCACAAAAAACTCCCAACCGATCAACGACAAACTATAGACAAATTTTATTCTGTTCTGATTTAAGTTATTAACGTTTTAATGTATTTTTACTTTTTTATTATATATACATATATGTGTGTGTTGTGTGGGTTGTGTGATGTGTGTGTGTATTGGGTTTTGTGTGTGTTTTGTGTGTGTGTGTTCATATCCACACACATTGATTGTTATGTTTCGTTATTTTTTAGGCGATTTTTAATATTTAAATATTGCTAGCAACAATTTAGTACATTATTTTTCAAATGATGTTAATAATATGATAATTTATTTGATTACTGTCAAAGCCTCACGCGCGCACATGCACGCAACACACGCAAACACACACACGCACACGCAACACACACACAAGAACGGCAAACATATGAAAGGGTGAGTTGAATTGATACACTTACAAAGATATCAGGAGCCATGCTCATTCGAATGTTTCCTTCAAGTTCTTCAAATTTATTTATTTATGACTTTTCATTAAGAAAGCATGCACATACATACATGTAATATTTCTAAATGGCTTCTGTACCACAATTTGATTCATCGTGATAAGCACTTACTAACTTATTCTTTCATTTTCTTACTTATTTTGTCAATCAATCTTTCATTCATCTACCATTCACTCATTCCCTTTTTTACTCATTCATTCGTTTATTCATTCACTTGTTCATTCATTCATTAGCAGGAATGTTTATTAAGTGCTTGCCATGTGTTCTATGCACTCATCCACATCAACGTCATCATAAACTTCATCATCACATTTCGTTTGCATGTTGTCGTCATCATCATTTCATCATCATATTGAGTGAGTGTGAGTGAGTGAGCGAGTGAGTGAGTGTGAGTGAGTGAGTGAGTGAATGAGTGAGTGAGTGAGTGATAATATATAGTGAAAATGACTAAAGAGTAAGGACGACTTTTCGGCAATGTTGAAGATCTGAACGTTGTTGAAACGGCTGGAGATAATGACATCAGCAAGACGGTGTTGATAATGATGTCGACAGTGATGATGATGATGGTTGTGGTGGTGGTGATGATGATTGGATTGAAACCTCGATATAGATGTGAACGCAATGCGTGCGACTGAAGGATGAAACGTGCTTCATTATTTGATGTCTTGCTTGTAATAAATATTCAGGATGATCAAATTATGCAGATATCTTGAATGCACCAGCATGCGTCTGTGTGTGTGTGTGAGTGTTTGTATGTGTGTGTGTTGGTG
>NW_008704083.1:4063120-4117648 GCF_000326865.2 Helobdella robusta
TGCAAAAGTTAGCAGCCGATCGAACTTGCAGCAACGACACCAACAACAGCAGCTGCCTCATTCGCGACGGTGGCAGTGGCGGCTTCAAACCTACTGTGGACTCCCAAGCAGACGTCAGATGTTACATGTGCAGCAAGTCTTGCGAGTCCTACGTGGACCTTGTACTTCACGTACAAAATAATCACTTGCAGACCTTTCCACATTCCGATCCGATCAATAATATAAAAAAATTATTTGCCGAAACTTATTTAAATTTGGAATGTTTAGAAAATGACGAAAAAAAAAATTTTTTTCGAATTTCAGAAGCAACGACTGAAAAGGTGAGTGGTTTGGGGAAGGAGAATAATAACGTTGTTAACTGCAGCGAGGACTATCGTTTGGATCATGTAAAAAATAATACTCATGATTACGCTGGCAACAATAGAAATAGCGACAAGAACTTGTTGCAGCGTCGAGACCAGGAAGCAGCTGATCTAACATCTAAAAATTCAAAACTGGAAACTCTGTCTAGCGCTGACGTTTGCCTAAAGTACGCTGACATTTCAAATCCAACCGTAAGTTTATCGCCACCACCTCCCGCATTCCAGGAAAGCATGCGCCACATGCATTCGATGAATTCTATCTTATATCCGTCCTCGAAATTTTCAAACATTAGTAATTTCCACAACGGTAACATGAACAAGAGCGACGACAACAACTATCACAACATTAACAAAAGCACCAGAGAGAATAACAATGGCAACAGCACTTTAAATTTTTGCAGCACCACCACCACCAACGGCAACTTTTCACTTATGAATCCCTTCTATCAGAACTTTTCGCTTGCATTTCCATGGTCATTGTTGCCATTTCCAATGTTTCCACTGAATCCCAGATTGAACGGGAAAAATGAAGATGCTTCATCGTCCGCTTTCATCTCCTCAGTTACAAACTCCGGTCTAGAACACAAAATTCAAATTAATAACATCAACAACAACATCAACAACAACATTAGCAACTACTACAACAACAACAACAACATTCATCACCCTGCCCACCAATCCAGTTTCAACCAACCCCTCTTCAGCTATCCACACCAAACCACGTCCACAAAACCACCCACTCCCGCAGCTTTTACAACCACAGAAACTTCGACGACATCTACGACAGTCGCCAAAAAACGAAACGACGTGTGCGAGTTTTGCGGCAAAGTTTTCAAGAACTGCAGCAACCTCACTGTCCACCGACGCTCGCACACCGGGGAAAAACCCTACAAGTGCAGGTTGTGTCCGTACGCCTGTGCACAGTCCAGCAAACTGACCAGGCACATGAAGACGCACAGACGAGCAGGTAAGGACACCTTGCAGTGTCGGTACTGTGCCATGCCCTTCTCCCTGGCCACCACTCTCGAGAAGCACGTGAGGAAGTGTCAGAGGAGGGGGGCAATGATGCTTCTCAATAACAGGGAACCATTCTTTGCTAGTGGCGCCGAACCTATGAGAGCCGTGGAGTGATGTGTTGTTTGACGAGGGTGAACGTATGAATTGTGAGTAAAAACATAAGAAATGATGGAAATGATGATGAATGGCGATTGTTGACGTCAATAAATTATTTTTGACCCACGCTGACAATGTTTCTACAGTCAACGAAACTCAAAATAGAAAATGTAATTGTCAATATTTTGTTGTTTAGCCATTTGTTATTTCGATTTTTAGCATCTAAATCCTCTCCAAAAATTTCATTAAAAAATGCCGTTTATATATGTCTTGAATCAAAAGTGCCTGAAAATTTTATATATTATCCCATATTTTTCATACGATCGTTTACACTTAGTATTTATATTTTCAGTGAAAATAAAGTATATTTTTTGTAATTTTTGGATGTTTCGCGTAAATCATTACGCTTCAAACTAGGAAGGTTTAAAAACAACTTAGTCCTCACATTACATTATAACAGGTATTAACATATTTGCCACCATAAGTATTGCGTGTACTGTACATCTATAGACATGGTATCATAGGTTGAGTGATGGCAGTCAATGTTACATTATATTAAATTTATAAGTAATGTATTACTAATTAATTAATTTACATATTTATATTTAATTTATTGATAATTTTTGTTACCGTTTGATTAATGTCCTTCGAACTTGTGTTTTTGTTTCGTTATATATGTATGTTATGATGTATTTTATAAATGTGTTTTTTAGTTTTTATAGATTTTATATTTGTAAACTATGTTTTAATTATATTTTTTTGTGAAAAATAATTAATTATTCATACCTAAATTTATATAACAAACATAGTCAGACCTGAATTGTATTGTAATAATTATTCTTAAAACAATGATATGAAGATATCACAAAGGATGAATTTATAAAGATATAAATGATATAATGATATAGCAAGCAACGTTGATGAACAGCCATAGAAACGAGGTTTTGATGATGTTGAAGCAGTTACAAAGTTTGATGAGATTATTCTTTTTACATTTATTTTTGGTTAAGTATTTTTTACTTGATTAAATATAATCTATATACTAGACTATACCAGACTATAATTATATAGTCTGAACTGATTATTTATAATTTTTTGTTCTTTCAATCGATTAGTCTCTGAATGTACTTTAATTAATTTAAGTTGAATCAAATTATTTAACGTTTTGTTGCCTATGTTTTTTTGAATTGCGTTGACTGTACATACTTTTATGTTCTTCAACTGTATTAATCAAATTTGATTTCATATCAAAAATTTTATTTTCATCAATGAAAATAATCTTTAAAAGAAACTTTCTTTAAAAATTTTTAATTGTTTTTGAGTCAGAAAAAGAAAATACTGACGCTGACGGAAATAAATTTCTTAAAAATAATTGCAACATCAGAAAATCTTCGTTTTATAATACCGTGAATAAAATTAAACAAATTGAAATTTAATTTAATTTAAATAAAAACAAAATAATAATAATGCCAAAATAATTCCTTCTCCACTTTGACCCAACTTTGTTTAAAAAAAAAACAGCTTTCCATTAGTCCGTTTTTTTTAAAAAAGTTAGCTAATCTCTCGAAACTTAAAACCTTTTGTGTTATTACGGTTTTAATGAGCATGACACAAAAAAGATAATTTTTCAAAAGTAAGCTTACATGAAATATTGAAAATATTGCATAAACCGTCCTTGCTTATTTCGTTCCAACGGTTGCATCAATTTGAAAATCAGTACAAAACAAACAGACTCTATTTAGAAAATGGATTTAGTTTAGTTTTGTTCAGCTTCATCTCCTTCGAAGTAAATGAGACCGAAACCTCCGACGAAGCGTCTTAACGATTTGTTACTCACCACAACACCACTGGCAATCTGCAATTGTTTCCCTGGTCAAGTTATTTCCATCCTTAAATTTTTCTCAATTATTATGAAAATTCTTTTTTTCCATTCTTCTAATTTGTTGAGGTATTTTTTCCTCATCGCGTATTATTTCACCATGTGCGATCGTCAACAATTTCTATCATTGCAAAAATTATCACCGTCAACAAATACATTTCTACTCACCATTATAATTACCATAATCATTAACATTGTCAATAGGGCTGTTTTTGTTGTGTTTGTTAATGATGTTGTTGTTGTTGGTGTTGATGATGTTGTTGTCAGAATGATATGTTGTTATTGTTGTTGTTGTTGTCAGAATGATATATTTTCACTGTCATCATTATCATCCTCATCATCATCATCATCATCATCATCAGGAGCACCAGGAGTAGAGAAAGCGTGACGTCAACAAAGCCGACGTCAATCAACCTACACCCCTCCCCATGCATGCATTCACCTGCCTGTCAATTCAATCAAACGACATGATTTCTTCATTTGTTAATTCCTTCGCTCATCATTCTTTCATTCATTCATCTATTCACGGTTTCGCCGATCATTCAATCGTTTGCTCCTTCATTTGTTCGTTCATTTTCGCAGTCAATCTTGCTATAATTCATTCAGTCATTCATTCACTCACTCACTCGTTCATTCACTCACTCACTCACTCACTCACTCACTCACTCACTCACTCACTCACTCACTCACTCACTCACTCACTCACTCACTCACTCACTCACTCACTCACTCACTCACTCACTCACTCACTCACTCACTCACTCACTCACTCACTCACTCACTCACTCACTCACTCACTCACTCACTCACTCACTCACTCACTCACTCATTCATTTATTAATTCATTAATTCATCCATTCATTCATTCACAAGCACTTGTTTAATTGCTTCAAGAATGCATGTTGAATCACTCATTTAAGTGTGTGAATGTGTGTGTGTGCGTGCGTGCGCGTGTGTGTTTGTGTGATATGTAGTATTGTGATGATATCGATATAACAATGTATGTAACTCATTTGGTAGCGCTGCTGAGCTGATGGCTGTCAGACATTGTTACATTACATTAACAAGTACATATTATAACATTGCCAACTTCGTTGAACTTCATTGAACGACTGACTCTCACAAGACTAGGCCTGGATAAAAAATTGATCTTCATAATCTCTGCTATTGGCTTCATTTGATTTCTTCTTTAAATTACTCTTGCGATTGCTCCTGTCAATATTATTCGAAAAACCTGTTCAAGGCAGAAAATCACCTTTATACTAGGGTTTATAAACAATTCTTTCTTCAAAGTTTTTTAAATCAGAAATGCGTTGACATTAGAGGTTTACAGACCAATTAAATGTGAACATTAATCAGTGTTAATCCGTGTTAATCAAAGTGCAATACACACACAGTCATAATAAAAATGTTTAAGGCGCATACGAATTCGATAAATGAGTATTATTTTCAATAATTAGTTAATGTAATTAGAATTAATGAACATAACAATAGTATAATAATTTCGATCCTTTCACTGCTTGTTAGATCTTAGGTTACAGCATTTGTGGTTGGTACTTTTTGTACAATTTACGTGTATGTGTGTACTACTTTGTCTACTTGTAACTGTGCTGATTGTGGTATATTTATTTCTTATTTCCCCATTTTGAAATATGTCAAACTTTAAATCATAGATTTTTGTGCCAGTTTTTTGTTCGTTCATTTTTGAATTCCAACGACAACTAATCAAAAGTTAGGTAAAGACGAAATTAAGAAAAATATTGTTGCTTGTGCCCAATGGCCGCAGAAATATATATTTATAAACACTCATTTATCTATGTTTAATTGTTTCTGAAACAGTGCTTGCTATCAGCTGAAATGATAATTATCTGTCAGCAGTTATCAATGAACTGCTTGGAAATGTTGAGTGTTGAATGTTGAGTGTTCGGTGGCTGGTTGCGTGCGTGATGACGTTATTAATGCCGTCCTCCTATCAACATTGCTATCATGCTAGTCACTACCATCGTCATCGACGTTGTCGTCGTCACTGATGTATGTGATACTGGTGTCATCATCACCCCCCGAAGTACCTTCATTACTTCAGGTGCTAGCATCCCCATATGGCAATCAATAGAATCTTTATTTTTCAGAATTTTTTAATCAATAGAATCTTTATTTTTCAGATTTTTTTATTGTTATTAAGCAGACATTTAAGTTAGATTCCGAGATATTTTATTTCGTAGCTTTTTTTATTTTATCCCAATTGATCCAATATAATCCTTCTTTCTTGATGATTTGCACCAGCCAGCAAGCCAGCCATACAGCCATACAGTACAACACGGCTCAACTTGCATCGATCCAGGAATGTAGATATGATTTGACAAGATGTTTTCTACTCTACAGAATTAAATTATTTTATTAACAACAACGCCACTTCTAATGGTAATGGTGACAACGCTAGAAACATGGAAAGTTGGAAACATTGGCAGGGTTTCGTTGTTTCTTCATCGCCATATATGCTGACGCAAAACTAAACTTTTGTGCCAAACTTTGTTCATGATTCATTCTTCATTGGTAATATTAGCATAAACTTGTTGATCTGGTTGCATTGTTGTTGTTCCAGCTGGGTAGATATTTGTTGTTGTCACAAATAATTGTCGTTGAAAAACAATAAAAAGTTCACGATCTTCAATATGCACATGCGTGTACTGTATTTGTGTGTGAATGTGTGTGCGTGCGTGCGTGCGTGTGTATAAGTGTTTGTGTGCGTGCGCGTGTGTGTTTGTGTGTGCACTATTTTAGTTATGTGTGTGTATACATGCATGTCACATATAAAAAAAATAAATTTTATATATCTTTATATAAATGCTTATTAATATGAATGTATATTGAAAAATATAATGATACAAAAAATATAAACAAATGAATATGTGAATGAAATGAAAGCATGTACACACGCAAACACATTCATTTGTCTCATATTTGTATGATGTCAGATTGTTGATGTGCGTGTGTTCCATCTGTAGTAATTGAAAATATGGCGCAGGTCAAAAGAACGCATTTTTGTTTGTTATGTTTGTGTATTGATGAGATTGTGTGTTTGTGAGGTTGTGTGTTTGTGAGGTTGTGTGTTTGTGAGGTTGTGTGTTTGTGTAGTTGTGAGAGTTTCATTAAGTGTGCTGAGTTTCTGTGGCAATGTCTTTATGTTTGTAGCTTTGTATTTTTTGTATGTTTGTATATTTGTGTATGTGTATTTGTGTGTTTTGTTTATTGTATATCTTTTGTCTTTGTATTTTGTGTATGTTCATATGTACATTCATATGTATATACGTATGTATGAAAATTTGTTTTTTTACTTGATAGGTAGCCTGTTTGTTTGTATATTTGCATGCGTATTCATATGTTTATTTTTAATATTGCTGGTTTTTTCACGCGTATAATAACTTTTTTTTAACTCCAGAACCACGCTAATTTCATGATCCTTCGCAAATAAATAATCTGACAGGAAACGGTTGAAATATATGTATCGGTGAAATTTTTTAGAAAATAAAATTTTTGTTTGAAAATTTCAAAGTTTTATGCTAGTTCTTTCAAAAAACTTAAATTGCCAATTGTATGGCAGCAACCAAAAATACAATTTGGATGTCATTCCCACAAATTTTGGCCACAAGTGTCAGCTAGTTCTGAACTGAACCTGATCATCACAAGTTCTTCTAACCACATTTATGAATGAGTCTTGAGAACTCAAACAAAGTAACTGCCAATATTTGTTTAAAAATAAAATAAAATAAATTGGCCAGGTAGAAAACAAAAAATGTGATTGGTTGTTAGGCTGGTGAGTGGGAGGAGTCATGTATAATGTGTGGCGTATTCGTTTTTGTAGCGCACTGGTGATTATCATCAGCTGGCAAAATATACGTGTTAAAAAATACATTGGTTAGTTTTGCATTTTTAAAGTATCCAATTTTTAAAAAATTCGAAAAATATTGTATTTTTCCAATCTACAATAGTTATTCAGATGTCCTTAAACATCTTATTCAACCACAAAGCAAGCATTAAAACTCCCTCAAACACAAAACAACACACACACAAACACAAAGCGATACACGCAAACAATAAACGGCACACACACACACACACACACACACAAACAATAAACAACACACTCACAAACACATGAAACCACACACACAAACACAGAACAACACACACAAACACACAATGCTCCAAACTTAGAGCTGTTCTCGTTACATGCAAATACGAAAAATAATTGCCACAAGTTGGATCGATCAATTCAAATTCTTCCTGTTGGCACTGGCACTCACTCTTCAACAGCTTCCATCGACAGGTAGAGTAGAGATTCAAAAGATGAAGTGCACTTCTAAAATAAATATTCAGTTTTGTGCTTCCGCAGTGTTGTTCATCCAAGACTGTTGATGTATGAATATGTTGAGATAATTGCGATATTGTGTTAATTTTAGATTCAAAGAATTAATCAAATAAAAAAAACCACGAACACACAAGCGAGCAAAAAAACATAAAATCTAGAAACATAAAAAACATAAAATCTAAAATCTAATCAAAAAATAAAAATAAAATAAAACATAAAGCTAGAAAAAGTCCTCAAGGACATGCTGTTAATAGAAGCGGCACAAACCCGTTAGAGTCAATGAAAGAATGATGATGAAAGGACGAGGTTATGATGAGCATGTGCCTCCTTGCTCCAATTGCATGTGGAGTGTGTGTGGAGTGTGTGGTGGGTACCGGGTGTGTGGAGTGTGTATGGTGTGTGTTTGGTGTGTATTGTGTGTGGAGTGTCAGTTATGCTGGGTCGATGGTGCCCCCTACCTCTTTTATGCTGGTTTCACAACCTGCACTAATTATATGCAATCATGCGAAATCAAGTGAAGTTCTAATGAGGGACTGTGAGTTATTGTTGTCTTATTGTCACATACATGCATACATACACATATATAGTTATTAAGCGTGGTTGTCGTTACGTATAATTAACACCAAGTTATTACTGCCATTATAAATTAATAAGTTTTCATTTGGCTGGCTGACGTTCTTGTATTTCTATTTTTTGTTATTTTTTAAACACACACATCGTATATTAAATATAATGAAATTATTTCAGGCACTACACGCACACACACACACACACACACACACACACACACACATACAGACGTATATATAAATGTAAATTAAAATATATAAATTTATTTTTACTATATTTAAGTTGAAGAATTTTAAGTAGAATTTTACTACATTTATAAATGAGCACATTGAGTTGCAGAAGTGCACAGCGCACACAACGTTCGCCATTTTTTATATAGAAGATTGTCTTATATTTATATTCATTTGTATTATTATCTAGGTACATGGGAAAAAGTTGAGTGAAAGGTGCTTTTGAGAGCCCATGCTGACTGCAGATGTACCTTTTGTGTTTGTGCTATGCGGAGAGTTGAACCGACGAGTGTGTACCAAGCTGAAATCTTTTGTCTGCTGCCTTCTGTAGTGTTTCTTCTTTTTACTAATTATTTCTGCTTAATCGCTACCAAGTGAAAACTGATTTCGGTTTGGTTAAACATGAAAATTTATCCAAAGTGGATTTTCAGATAACCTGAGAACTCTAATATAACTTATTATATTTAATATAAATTATTTTCTAATTTTCATCATCTCTTGTCTAAATTTGCAAATTCAATTTATTCATTCAATTATGCATTTGTTCGCCAAGTTTATTCATTTGTTTTTCGTTCAATCATTCATGCAAACCTTTCATTTATTTATTTTTTCTTTCACTCATTAGAAATAATTTTGTGCACTCGGTGGATCGTGCTGTGTGTTCATTGTTCACACCATCACACACGCACACACACACAGCAGCTGTAGATGGAACTTTTTGTAGAGTCAACAATCACATTCGAATATTTTCACGAAGTCAGGTAAACTGAATATACAGTCAAATGTTTTATTTCACAGTATTTGATGCATTTAGTTGATGTCTTGGAAGGAAAAAAGTTCCAAAACTTCAAAAAATAATCATATATCGATTCACCATATCAAATTGTTATTAACTCTGTAGTAAACTTCTGTTTGAACTTTTTATTGAAAATAAATTATCTCAACCAACCAAGCAAAGAATTTACATTACAAACAAGAGTTGTTTGCTTTTGTAACAAAAGCGTTTATAAACGTAGAATGCTAAACGCAAAAAATGAACATATGGTGAACAGAACGACAAACAAACAGTTCACTTACAAGTTGGGTGAACAAAACGAACTCGTCCATCAATTTAGACATTAAGCGATTGATTAATCAAAATAATTAACTCGATACCATGCTGAGACGTTGGACTAGCAAAAAATCTTACGCTCGCTAGCAGCATCAATACAAACTTACACTCACAAGAACACATACAATACACACATACAGACGTACATACATACAAATATAATAAACACACAATAATGTACTCAACACACACATACGTGTCTGCTAATTATGTTACCATAGTCACCGACAAAACTTTATCAAACCGTAACAAAGCCTCAAGCAAGCATTTCGACGATAGATTTTATTTCTATTAAAGATCTTTATTCGACAAGGCCCTCAGGTTTTGTTTTTATTGATAAGTTCAGTGCTAAGCATTTCAAGTATGATCAATTGACAATGAAGATATGAACCTTCAGAGATTTCCAATGAATAATTCATGTAATAATTCAACCGGCTTGAAGCTAAACTATTTCGACATTCTAAACTTTGCCGGGAAAAACAAAACGAATTTTTTTTGTAATATTTGCGGCATGGTTTCAACATTTGTAAAATAGTAGAAATACGTGACCAAAAATGACAATCGTGACGACCATCTTCTACCAAACCAAAGCAGATAATATTTGGAATGTTTTAAAGTGTTTATTTAACCCACGTAAAAATCGGCAGAGACTTTGAAATTGAGATTTTTATACGAAACATTAGAGATATTAAAACCAGCATATTCATAGAATGATCAAATAATAACTTTACGTTTAAGCACAACAGGCATCATCTAAATATCCAGATTAAAATAATAAATCAATCATTAGTCAGCATACGGAAACTAAACCAGAGAGAAATGTTTAACAAACTGCTGTAGATGAATTCCAACGATTTTATTAAACAACTCAAAAAAATAAAAAAAAAACACGAAAGAAAGTAACAGCAAACATTACAATGATGAAAAATAACGTGAATTAATCAAAATATATCAACATTAAAAATTTGAGTCACATGCGGCAAACAAATTTTTTTATCTAACACGATAATTTCTGACGGATTGAATGTTTATGCTTTCGGCAAAATGAATGATGAAAAATTACAACTGAATAACAAAAATATCCAAATAGTGCAAAAATTGGGACTAAAATGAACAATAATAAACACAACAAAAATCACAATAAAAATAAAATAATGATAATAATAATAATTATGACAATAGAATTCATTTTAAAAATAATTTAACGTTTCTCAACAAATACTTTGAAAGGAATTTGAGTTTAAGTAGTAGACCGTGATTAATTGGTAGACGAGTTATTAATTAGAATACAAAAATAATCTACGATGGATACGAAGGAATGAAAATAAATCTATGAAGATATATTTGTATAAGTTCAAACATCAAACATTAACAAACATAATGAGACATTAATAATAAAAAGAACGAACAACGTGAAGGAACAATAGAAAAATACATTTTACAGATTTCTGAAAAATATCCAAATATTATTAACGCCAAACATTCGTTAGAATTTATAGAATATTGTAAAAATTATGGTCTATTACCAACATATATATATATATATATATATATATATATATATATATATATATATATATATATAATTAAAATTACGGAAAAACCAACCCTAATACCATGCAAAAAACTTTCAACGAAGTAATTAGAGTTCGTAATTATAAATTATTGAAAAGTTACATTATGTTGTCCTGCAATAAAGTGGTTGAAAATTGTTTCTGTTAGCATCAAAACCATGAAAAGATTAATAAGTGCAATGAACAATCGCACGTAATCACAGCTGAAATATTATAGCATTTTATTTCAAGTTAAAATTATAATTAATCGCAAGCGGTCGTTCGAATCTGAAAATTGAATCAATGAAAATGAAAAAAATAATATCTCAATTTATGATCGTAGATGATCGAAATTAATTAAAAATATTAACTGAAAACAACTCATCCAGTGGATGATTGTAGGAGCGAGTTGAAAGGAGTGCACGTTGTATGTTTCAAAACTGGCCGTGGAGCAAGAAATGATGACAATCGGGTGAGTTCAATATGTCAGTACGAACGAAATTTTAACCATTTGAAAGGGTGATTCGTTATGTAGCTTGAGGAATTCGTACAACATGAAACGAAATTAAGCAGTGGTTACTGGGTTAGGCGACAATATAAAATGGCAAAATGTCTTTTCAAAAATTGTTACAAAATTTTTTTGGATGTTTTAGCCGAATGTAAAAAATTTATCAGCACTTTAAAAATAAAGTAACCGTATTTTGTTTGAGATTTGAGAAAAAAATTTTTTAAAAACAAAAGTTGAATAAAAAAATATAAAATGATTAGCTGAGCAACATTTTGCATGTAACCAAAAATAACAATTTCAATTAATTGCCGATAAGTTGTAAATTATTAAAAAAAAATGTCAATTAATATTAAATAAGGAAAATAATAAATAATTAAAAAAAATTTCAATTAATATTAAATACGGAAAACAATAAACAATTCAAAAAATTTTCGATTAATATTAAATACGAAAAATAATAATTAAATGGAAAATTATGTACGAGACATATCACTTTGTATAAGCCTTGCTGTTCTACCAGCGCACTTGAGTAACTTCAAAAAGATTGTGGTTAGTCGATTAGGTAGTCGTCACCAGCAGCATCACCATCATCCTCATAATCGTTCTCATCATCTCGACTCTGCAGGTGAGTACGTCTGTCTCTGGTGTACGACTCATCATCTCTATCGTCGTAGGACTTGCTGAGGCGCGAATTTGAACTGCTGCCCGAAACGTTCGATTTGCTCTGTTGGCCTTCGTTGGGGGAACACATTTTCAAGTTTTAAGTTATAAATATTTTTTGTTTTAATATCCGCAATCTTAAGGTTTACTGCTGTTCAAGTTTCCAACATAAAATTTCAAATGATCGTCTGGAAGATTAAAATTAAAAAAATAACAATCATTAACTAGCACAAAAATCAATGAATAAAATAATTAACTATAAGTTTGTAGTGGTCCTAGGTGAGGGTCGTATCTGGACAGTGGAGTTGTGGCGGTTGCTTTCTTCGGCAGGGGAGGGATCTTGCTCGGATCCTCCATCGATTTGAACCTCAGCATGGCCGACTTGACAGCTGTGGCATCTGGAAGTTCCTCCTCTTTTATCTCGGTAACATAACTGCCTCTGACCACATCCTCCCTGACGGCACTGGCGTCTTGCATGCTACCATCACTACCACAATCCTCCTCGTGACGTCCTCCAGATGAACTGGTCCGCGGTTTGGGGATTTCCGAAATGGGAGTCTTCTCGTTGATGACGTCACCGACGACAGGAAGATACTTGGGGAGATCCCCGTGCACGATGCAGGGACGGTTCAGCGGGACGGCCTCCTTCACTTGCCACTTGAAGGACTGCAAAGTGAGTGAGTCATATAAAGATTATTATTTATATTGATGTTATTGCTATTATTAATATTATCAAATTAAACGTGATTGAAAAAAGTTTTTTAAAAATATGCATTGATCAAATAATGCAAACAATAAAGCAAATAATGTTTAATGTTAAATTTTTTACAACTAAAATTTATTTAAAAAAATAAATAAATATTACGTAATTTATTTTATGATGACCATTAAATGAGTTTTAATAGGTTATAATTAGTTTATAAAGAAGATGAATAATTAAATAACGACGAATAACAGTTTTGAATAAAAAAATTTTGAATTATTGAAAATAAAAATAAATAAATTATAATAAAAAGCCAAATTTGTTAAATGAACTAAAAAACTGCATAAAAAACCATTGTATTTATTTTTTATTACGAAATACTGCCAACTACTTATTCTTACATTACCTTAAGCGTATTTACACTACATTAAATAAATTCCTGTATTTTCTCAATTCATTTAAAAAACTTATTAGTGGTTTACTGTTAATATTTTAAAACTCTCAACAAAAAAGCAACCTGATCAATGTGGTTTAATGTGTACATTTAATGTAATTTGTAGATAAAAAAAACTTTCATAAAAGAATAACTCGAATGAAATATCAAACTCTAAGAGCTCTTTTTGAAGGAACTACGTCGTGCCACGAAAGAGCTGGATAGGTGAGAAGTCTCCAGTAAAGATGATTGTTAAAAGATTAATCCACTCACAGTTAATGTTATTCAAAGAAGGGTCACTGAAAAAATTTTAAAATTGGAAAAAGATGAAGTGAAAAATTCACAAACTAATGTTTCCTAAGAATAATTAATTTAGCGATGTTTAATTTCGTTCGATAGTGAACTGGCACTGCGTATGTTCTACTTATAAATGGCATTAATTCAGTTCCCAGAAGATGCAATATTTTAGAGCATGTAGCTAGCGTCAGTGTTAACTTTGTTGGTTCATCCAATGAATAATTTGTTTGAAAATTAACGTCCCATAAGCTTTCCGCTCTCAGGTACCTAACACATCTCCCAAAATTATGAACGATCAGTTTAAAAAAAAAAATTACGAATAGGCAGACCTTTGTATTCCACCCCTAACCTGCACATCCAACGCAAATGATGAAAATGTTTATGCCCAATATCACGCACATGAAATATTTGAAGCCACCACACTCCAGTTCTGATTCTCTTTCATTTGTGTATTCGCAAGTAACGAAATGTATATAACCAAATAAATAATTAAATAAATAAGGAACCATTATAATAAAAAAATTAGAACTAAAAAATAAAGGTACACGTTGAAATGAGTTTCTAAAGGGGGTAATAAGTTTGAAAATGTATAATGATGGAGAACTAATTAACAGTGGAGTATGAATCAGATATATTTCATGGGCATAATAATGGTTAAAGAACCTAAATTCTAAAGTTGAATGAAATGGGTTAAAGTTTTCAAAACTAAACGAACAAAAGTGTTAGTTTCCTGAACGAGTTGAAGAAATAGATGAAATAAGCCTGTATAAAATGTTAAAATACTTTCTGCGATAGTAACGTGAAACAAAGTCTTGAATAAAGGAAAAACAAAAAAAATTATAAAAAACTTCTAAGAATAAAAATATTAATTGTGTACATCTCGAAAAGACAAAGTAAGGTACATAGAAGATGAGAACTTACTTTCAGGTTCTCCTCTATGGCCTTAGTGTTTCAGTTCACAATTTCATTTGTTGTAAGCATCAAAATAATTATTAAATTCAATATCATCATATCCTAAATTAATTAACTATATCAATGTAGATTCATCGTTCATGTTTCAAGTTAAATACTGGCGCATAGGAATTGATATTAAAGTTGAATTAACTGAATGATATGGATTGGTTTAGATTTTACTATTCAATTGCGAATGATTGAAATATGCTGTCAAAACAACAAAAACCTCACCTTTGGTTTGGGCACGAAGACAGCACTGGTGTTTTTATTTTGTTGCAAATCTCTGAACATATCAGTTCGTTGCTTGGCCATCATGTGAGGAGGCAGGCCATCACACCCGTCTCCATCAACGTCGCCCGAGTCGTCGTCGTCATCTCTTGAACGTCTGGAAGTTACTTTTGGCCGATCACTTTCGACCACTTTCAACCTTTCAGATATTTCCACGCGAGTTGACGATTGAGACCTTTTAGCGGCATTGGAAGCAGATGTGGCGGATGATCTGGAAGGTCCACGCGATCTCCTCGAAACTGTTGTCTCCTCTTCAATGTTTCGCCATCTTTCTAACAAACTACGCGCCGTTCCGGACGGAGGAAGCTCTTGTTTTTGGAACTCTGTGGTTGTCGCCAACGTAGAAATGTCGACCTGACGTGATTGGCTCGTTGTTGATGCATCAGCTGGAGTTGTTACGTTACTTCTTGGTTGCTGTGAGGCTGGCGTTGAAGATGAAGATGATGAAGTTTTTTTATTGCCTACAACATCGGGAGATTGATTGTAAGAATTTTTCTGAGACTCTCTGGATCTCGTTTTATTCAACTGCTGCTTGCTTTGCTGCTGTTGGGAGGAAGGTGATTGGCTTGCATCTTTGTTTTCGAACATGCTTCTCAAATTTTTTGCCAAGGATGGAGGTGGTAACTCTTCTTCTATGACGCAAACATTGCTGGAAACAACGATATCAGCTGGTCTGTTGAGTTGTGGGTCGTCATCAGCATCCTCCTTGTAGTGAACCGGGCCTTGAGATGCTGCTGCTGCTGAAGCTGTGTGCGTATGCTGTCGTTGATTCAGGCCGTCTTGAGACTTGGGAGTCGTTTCGAATTTGCTTCGAACGTTCTTAACTGGAATTCCTGAAAACTGGTTAACGTATGACGAGGGATAATTGATCTTTGAAGACAAATTTTTTCTGAGCTGTTTAAAAAAGTTAACATAATGATTTATACCTCTTCTTCATACTGGCTCCTGCAAATAAAAAACAAAATTTTGTCAAAATATCACATTGATAACGACAAGGTTAAATATTCTGATAAAATAAATAAAATAAAAAAATCAAATATAAAATCAAACCAACAAAAAAGTTCAATTCAAATTTAACAACTGGAAAATTCAAAGTAATATAATAATGAATAAACTCTTCACAATAACGTAAATACTTAACGGAAGTAATAAATTCATAAATTTAAAACGAGTAACATCAACATGAACGAAGACAATATTTAAAATTCATGCCACATCAGCAAATTTACGAATGACTCACCTCAACGCATCTTCATCATCAAACTCAGATGAACTGCGTTCTGAAAAAATTCGGCGTTATTCAAGAAAAGGTAGTATTATAAAAATTTTAGCGCCATTAAAATATGAAAAATTACTTTGACTGGATGGTTCGGGCGATTGAGTTATTGTAGAACCTGAAACAAAGCATCATCATTCAAAATTGTTTACAAAAGGATTTTAATAATAATAAATACACCACAATAATAAAACAACTTGAAGTAAATTGATATATCATAAGGAATCTACCAGAATCTGCAAGAAAGAAGGTAAAAAAACAATCCACCTTTCATCTTGATTGTCTTCATGAAATCAGTCTTGCAGTACATTTGCCCATCCATGGCTGAATAGTTACCCAAACTGTTTATGAATTGCCGTTACGTTATTACGACATCATCATTTCGTCACTTTCATTTATCATCATCATTATTAATCCATACAAATGCACAAATGAAAGCTAACTGATACCAGCTTCAAAGGCTTTTGGATTAGAAAAATGACACTATCATATGAAACTACCAAAAAATGGTTGTTGGACGGAGCGGAGCCAAACTAAAAACAACTGGAAATAAATACTATATAAAGGAGAAGTGCAGAGCTTGCATACAGAAAAACTTTTGCAAAATGTTTTGAAACTTGATAGAGAAGAATAAAAACAGGATGTTAAATTCACTCGTCTATCGCTTTCTGAATATTTTTTAATTTCTCGTGTATAAATTTTACAAAGATAAATAAAAATTTATTAAATTTTAAAAAATTTGGTTAACCCGACTTCATTTAATCAAAACTTTTTTGAATTTTCAAAAAAAAATTTAAATAACGCAATAATCATTTGTAATTAAAATACCATTATCATCGTAATCATCAAATCATTCTAATTATAATCCCAGTCATCAAAAAAACTCTCCAATTCATCAGCATCATCATCATCAGCAGCAGCAGTAGCAATCACCTGAGCATGCGTCCACAGACGACGCAACGGAAGCAGGCCTTGTGGTAGATGATGGTGTCGACAGTTATCTTCTCCATCTCGTAGACGCGCTTGTTGCACTGCACACACATGTTATCCATGCTGCTACTCTATAGAGGCGTTCCGAGTTTATGTGAGATGTCGATGATGATGTCACGATGATTATGATGTGATGGCGATATATATGATGGAGATATATATGGTATGGTGTATACGACGATGATGATACATACGGTGATTATATATATATATATTGATGTATTTGATGAATGCGATGATTATGATGATGAAATAACTTGTACTTTAAAGAATCAAACATTTCCAATATATAAAAATGAATACACAAAGCGATCATTGGAAAATTAGCAGAAATAGAATGAAAGCAAGAAACCAACGTAATTGAAAATCATAGCAGAAGCTTTCTCGGCAGCTTCCGAAGCTTCCCTGCCCTTGTGAGGTTGCTGTTGAGGCGACTTTGATTTTATAACAAAATCGTCTTCGACATTTCTCTCCATCTTTTTCAAACCAGCCAAACCTTTATCGGACTGCTGTTGCTTATTTTCTTGCAATTCCTCATCATCATCGCCGTTGTCACTTTCAATGATGAGGTTGCTGCTTGCGTTGTTGTAGCGGCTGTGGACACTGAACTTGCCACTGTCATCTGAGTTTGGTGGATTTTTATTCTCTAAATAGAAAACACTTTTTAAAAACCGGCAATAAAAAACCAACATCAACTATTCACTTTTATTCAAAAATCTAAACAAAACTAGATTGATTACAGCAGCATGTTCACATAAACATCAACAACTTAACCTGAATGGTCCATCTTTTTTTTGTTTCCGCTAATTTTATGAGTGGTAGCTGTGGTGGTAACTGTGACAGCAGCAGAGGCTTTAGTAGCACCTGTGCTGGTTGATGTCTGGTTGTTAGCAACAGCAGAAGTTGTTTTGTTAAAATCTTTAGTTTCTTCCTTCAAAAACAAGAATGAAGAAGATTATTTAAAATGTAAATAATATTTAAATGTCTAATTGTTTATAACAAACGAACGAAATATCTCTTTCATAGTGCTTAGAAATAAACTATTCGCATATGCAGTGAACAGCTGACTTACAATTGTACCTTCAATGTACATGTTGATATAATACGACACTTGACTTGAGCCTTTCAATGCTAGACAATAACGTTCAAACAAGCACACACGCACAGCGATATTATTATTAACTCCAATACAAATACAAATGAAAGTACGTAAGCCGACAGTTTCAAACTACTCACAAGGTAAGGCAACTGTTGCACACATGCATGCCAATGAAATCCCGCAAACAATAAACGAATTGAATTCAATTTAAATATTAATCAATTAAATCTCATCCAGTAAAACATTGCAGTTGCACGAGAACGAATGATAAAGGACGACAGGCGGTTGGCTGGTGTAAGAGAACTTTTGCAGAAAGCCGAATGCAAATCAGTTGTACATTAATACATGCGTGCTATATTGAATTTAAATTAACATGCCTTTATAAGCTGATTATGTCACGCAGTGAAACAATAAATTTCTATAATGAAGAAGTGAATAAACGAATGAATGAATGATTTAATTAATTATTTAATGAGAAAGCGAACAAATTAAGGAAGTTAATGTGTGAATGAATGAATGAACAAGCAAATAAATAAATTAGTCAATTACTGAGCGGACAAATAAATGAATAAAAGAACGAACGAATAACTAACTATATGTCAGAACGATTGACTGAATAAAAGAATCTGCAGAAGCAAGTTTGGACGTGCCAAGCGGCGTAGTTTAAGTTAGAGTAAGTCAGTCAGTCGATTGTACTAAAATGTTCTATAATGCATATTGCAATTATTTTCAACATTATTGCTATCACTATTACCACCAATCCTAAGCTAATAATAATAAATAAACAGTCCACATTAAACTCTCTTAGAAATTAATAATATTCACGTTTTTGTTTTGAATTATTTGAACAAAAACATATACTGAAATGATGATAATAATATATTTTATATATATTATGATATATAATAATATAATATATTTAATATATAATTTTGATATGATTGAAATATTGACAACGTTATTGAATATCAAATTATCGTGATCAACCATTTAGGGGTAAGTTTCTTGACAATACGCTTACTATAAAATCATTTAGTAGCAGTTACCAAAGATCACAAAGAATAACAACAAAAGGTAGAGGAGCAGCCGCGGTAGTAGCAGCATCAACTTCCAGGTAGTAGCGATAGCACGTCAAATGAGCGCTGCACCACAAAACGAGCAAGATATAAACAGTCTAAACAGAGGAAAGCAATTCGATTTTTGTCACTTTTGATATCAGCGGTTAGATGATGATAATAATTAGAGGGATCAAGAGATGAAGTAGGTGAGTTATTATGGAAAAAATATATTACATCCATGTAAGAACGTTCAACAACAACAATCCAATTACTTTTCCATCGCTGTGTAACTTTCCATAATCCCAATCTCAAATGCAACTCCCTAGCAAGCGAATAACACTCGAAATATCATCACTACATTTGAATAAGATCCTCGTACAAACCACATTAGTGGTTGATGATGGTGAAGACGATGAACTTGTTCAAATGTCAATTAATGATTTCATCAGAATCAGTTCAACAGATGACGGTACATTCTTAAAAGCAAATTCGACGAGTTGGTGAAGGACACGTAGGAGATTGAGTATTTGTGGCTCAAAGATAAGAGTTGAGTCATTGGTAGTAAGCATGTTTGTTTTGCCGATTCTTAAACTATTAAGTTATAATGATTGTTAATCATTGAAATTTTGTGTATATAAAGTAGTTCATTAGAAAAAGTTGAAAGCTTTAAAAAAAAGACAAGCGAGTAGATGACGAATTTATACAATAAACACTTTAACGGCGATGCAAATAAATTATGAGGCTAACATTCTTTCGTTAATGTTATGCATGCAATTTGCCTATGTATGTAAGTATGTATGTATTTATGTATGTTGGTGTGTGTGAGTGTGTGTGGGATGTATGAGTAACTAAATGATAGCTGATTGTTATTGAAATTGATTTTATTTGTTGGCTGGATGCTTTGAAGAATGATCGCTCATTGGCTGAAATGTTAGACGATTGAATAATTGATCAATTGAATATTAATTTATTTTTTAAAGTAATTTAATTATACGTTTGAATTATACATAGCCTATCAAACTATTCAAAGAATGACCACATCACATCACATAGTATTACATTCCATCACAAACAAGCAAATGCGTTGAACTAGCAACAAGCCCACCAACAACAATCAAATTCTATAATTGTAATTAAAACTAACACCTCGCACCTACCTTCACACAAACAAACAGACAGAAACAACCACACACAAACAAACACATTTAAACTTTATTTATGTGCAATCAAATACATACCGTAAACTAATATAGATACTTGAAGGCATAACAGAATTTGTAAAACATATCACATTTCTGATTCAGGTGTACTGAATTATTTAACGCCATTTTGGGCGTTACAGCAGCAACTTCTGAGGAGTGCAAGTTAACAAGCGCATGCTCTATCATTCTAAATTATTTATACGAATCATCCAAGAAGCGTTTAACATGTGATGTACGACTGATATAAAATGTGGTTGGTTGGTTGATTGATTTATTGGTTGGTTGGCTGATTGATTGTAAGGTTGGTTGGTTAGTTGGTTGATTGGCTGGTTGGTTGGTTAGTTGCCTGGTTGAGTGTTGATAGATTGCAGACTGGAGACTCCGTCGTAGCTTCCTGGTGGATGTCTTTCATCATCAGCAAATGAGTATTTTCTTCGTCATCATTTGACAGACACGCGCGCCATACAATGTGAACGTTTTAATTAGAATTAAAATTAATTTTATCTAATGGAGTCAAATAGCCCACACACACACACACACACACACACACACACACACACACACACACACACACACACACACACACACACACCACACACACTCTCTCTCTTTCTCACACACACACACGCACACATCATCATCACCATCATCACATCATCATCATCCTCAACAGGCATGTTGTGAACAACAGGCGCAGGCCTGCATTTCAATTCTCCACATGCAAAGAATTTAATCTGTTTGTTTATTCACCAGTTAAGTAGCTAATTATACAATCATCATCGTCATCGTCATTTTCATAATTTTTTCCACCATTCAACTTTAGCTCTTTAATTTAAAATTAGCATAAACGCGCACTAAAAGTTTTACCTGACGTCATCTTAATCATCATCATCATCATCACTGTCATCATCATCATCACTGTCATCATCATCACTGCCATCATCATCCTCACTGTTATCATCATCTTCATCATCCTTATCATCAACATCATCCTTATCAGAATCAAAATCGCCATCATCATCATCATCATCACCATAATAATAATAATAATAATAATAATAATAATAATAATAATAATAATAATAATAATAATAATCCTCATCATCAACATCATCATCATCAAAGGTAATAATTACCAGTAGATGCTAATTCGGCAAAGGCACTTCTCTTGTGGTTTTTACTTTTATTATCATTATTATCATAAAAATTATTATTATTATTACTATTATTATTAGTAGCAGTAGTAGTAGTAGTAGTAGTAGTAGTAGTAGTAGTAGTAGTAGTAGTAGTAGTAGTAGTAGTATCATGACCGTGGTCATCAATATTTTTGTCACTCCCATTCAAAATGTGGGCACAATGGAATCTCATTGGAGCGCCATCATTCAACTTGATTCGGGATGATAATGATGCTACTGTTGTTGTTGTTGTTCCTGAAGAAGAAGAAGAAGAAAAAGAAGAAGATGATGATGATGGTGTAAATGATGATGGTCCTTGATTAGTAGCACCAGATTTGAATGAAGAAGTTGATCCGACATGAATTGCAGTTGAATCACCTATCTTATCATCATTATCACTCTCGCCATTAGGCGTCACTACCATCGTCATCTTATCACCATCCTTCCAGAAATTATCATTTTCTTTTGCAGACCGCAATTTTCTACTTCCAACATCGTTATTATCATCCCCATCATCATGATTTTCTTTTCTATCACCATCATCAGTTATTTCATAACTTGCATTATAATTGCCATCGCTACGTGTGGCTCTATTAAACGATTCATTAAAATCACTGTCTACGTATCTTACGCCACCGTATTCAACATTATCATCATCACGGTCATCAACGCGTCTACTCATTTCATCATCATATTCCTCTTGAATCATCATCCTATAAGCTGAATCACAACCTGCATATTCGTCTATCTCACTATCACCATCACCATCATCGTTGTTTTCTTCAATTGTTGACATGACAGCTTGTGGCGATGAAGAAAATGATGCGAGTGAATGACGAGGAAGTGGTGCTGGTAACGATGACGATGATGCCGTCTTTTCCTCATTCTGAATTCTCAACAATTCACCGAGCACCTCATCCGCATTGAATGAGTCTTGCTCCGACTGTATGCCGTCATCATCATCATTACCATGACCATCGCCACAATCATCATCATCATGACAATCACCACCACCATCATCATCATTATCATCATGACCATGACGACGACGACGACGATGATGATGATCTTTAGATTCAGAAATATCAACAGAACCAACGAAAGCATTGCGAATGAATTTCTTCTTATTACTGTTAGAACCTTCAACACAATGACCGATTGTATCTTTATAAATAGGTACACTACTGCATGTGCTGAAGTCCTCCTTGCAATCTCTGTGTTGAAGTCTGTTGATGATAACATCCTTATCATACTTATCACAGCTTTGTGTTTTTAAAGTCATCTTATCAATCAAAGACTCTTGATTCACTTCTTTATCATCATCATCTTCTTCTTCTTCTTCATCCTTTTCTTCATTATCATCATCATCATCATCATCATCATCATCATCATCATCATCATCATCTTTGCCAAAAAAACCTTTCTTTTTAGCATCTTTGTTATCAACACAACAATCACCGCCACCAATGGAAACCTTTTCCTGGCTGTCGTTTTGATTGAGATGAGTAACTGGGCTGAGATGATGTTCATGATCATCTTTTCCATCATTTACTTTGACAGCGCAAGCAGTTTCCATCATTTCGCCATCATCATCTTCTTCCTCTTCCTCCTCCTCATCTTCTGCAGCTGAAAGTGCATGAACACTGTATTTAATATTGGATTTGGGCATGGTCTGAAGGTTATGTAGATGAAGTCTTTTAACACAATCATTAAGTTGACCGTGGTCAGCGTTGATATCAGTAGTTGCAGTAGTTGAATAACTGTTGTTGCTGCTGTTGTTAATTTTGTTTCTGTTACAGTTGTTGTTTGATGTGTGAAGATTCGTCACTGAACGTCCATCAACCTCGTTAGTGGGCTTGCTTCGAGACAACATTTCATCAGCACACCTCCCAACCTCCTAATCAAGTCAGTTGTTTAAATTCAAACAAGAATATATAGACGATGATATTTTTGAATCTTTTGCTCAAATAGTATTCAAATCTCCAATTGAACATCTAAATAAACGCTAATAAAAAGCAGCATAAATCTTGCACAAATGCATTCAAGTAATTCAAATTTAAATCTGCAAAAAAATGTAATGAACAGTTCCAACAAATGTTTGCAAATTATGCAAACAAAACAATCAAGTTGTCGATTCAAAACAACTTTCAAAGGTTGCTGTACAAATAGGCCTCGACCTGATGAAGTCAGGATTGTTCTTAGAAGCAGTCAACTACCTAACCAACCGCCTCATTACAGAGCACAATAAAAATTTATTCTGTTAGACGGGTATCACACAAACTTTTGCAGAAACATCCAACAATTTAATTTAAACATACAAAAATTTTAGTTCAAAATAATATTAAATGGTTAAATTTTTATATTGTATGTAAGTGAATAACAAATAATCAGCCATTAGATTAGAAATAAGAAAATTAAAAAATTAAAATATGATATGATGATGTGGGGATGGTTGTGAAAACAAACTTCATGAACGACCTCATTCAAATTCTTCTTGTCATCCAACTTCTCCTTACTGGTGGCATCATTTAATTGGATGGCCTTGACACTGTTCAGCCAATCATCATCAAGGTCATCAAGGTTGGAGGATAGAGCTTTTGTAGTAGTTGTGGTTGTTGTAGTTGTTATGGAAGTTGAGCCTGGTGAACTTTCATCACTAATGAATGTTGATGTCGTCTTTGTTGTTTGCAGGTGAGGAGGTTCAAAACCATCATTGAAAATATTGTTGGTGTTATTTTTAATTATAGATTTTGATTCTTTGGTGACAGTAGTACTTTGTTGACTGTTGCTGCCTTCAGAATAATCATATGGCTTGGCAGCAAATAAATCATCATCAAATTTTATTTTCTCATTGGCTTTACCATTTTGATTTTCAAAGTTCATGAAATCGTTTGAATCATTGCCAAAAGAATTAAATGCAATTTTTTGTTCATTTTCATTTTTCTTCAGTGATTCTCCATTTGGAAAAAAATTGCTTTCGGAACTGCCAACATTTCCCATTGCATGCTGCCAGTCATCAGCTCCAAAGGGGTCGTTGTCAAAAATGGATGAGGATAGATTGGCTGTTGCTTCATTGTGAGTGCTGGCTTTCTGCTAAAGAAGGTAAAAAATTAAAAAGATGGAGAGTGTTTAAAAATATGTTGAATATTTAAAAAAAATTAATTGAAAAATGTACAAACAGTGGAAGAAACAGAGAACGGATCAAAGTTATCAAAATCCAGAAGATTGTTTGAAAAACTGCCCTGCTCTGTCATTTTCAACAGTATACAAGCCCTGCTCCAAATGCCTTTCTGGTGTATCTGTTTTGAAATAATTTCAATTCGAAAATGGTGTGGTGTGATATGACAACTTCAAAAAATTTATGCATATTATATCATAAAACATATTATTACATATTATACATTATAAAAAATACTGTTGATGACTTTTAAATAAAATTATACACATAATTTAACTTATTTTTCAACTAAAATTTATTTGAAGCTTTCATGTTAACATATAATATCAAATAATATTATTACACCTCAACATATTTTTTTTTAATTTCACTTTGGAGTCAATTAATTTGATTATAAAAATTCAATCACAATTTGATCATTATTTAAAATTTTAATAATATTATTAGTAGTAGAAGTAGGGTCATTATCTTCAACTTCATATTTTTTTTTTTTGTTTAAGCATCTCAGAAGAAAAATTTAAATTCTCTATTTTGTAATATATAATAAATAATTATTTAATAATATTGAACTATCATTCATAACATTCACTAATTACCACATAATTACTAATTAGCATTTTTAATTTAATTTTTAATTTAATTAAAATATAAGATAATTTTCAAAAAATAATAATGATTACAAATTTATCATGAAAATAAAACAAGAAAAATGTTTACGATAAATTAATCTTTTGTGATGAAAAATGTTCCTTTGAAAAAAACCAACACCAATTAATTCTGAGGAGGAGAGCAATCAAAATAAATTGAAATCTACCTGTAACTCGGCTCACCTTTTGTTTGCAACCAAGCGTGTGCATTTGCAAACCTTATCGTGAGGCCAAATTTCGAAACTGGCTTTTTTGTTCTCCTTCATTTAAAGTTTTTATATAATTTACAAGTGAAATATGATTAATTTATTTTATACAATTGACAGAAATAAAAAAAATACAAAGAATTAGATGTAAGAACTATACACCACGGTATTATACACAGGTATTTTCTTCTCGGTATTGTTCTCAATCGTTTTCTTCCAATTCTTAACGAAAGCGCTTTATCTCAATTCCTATGATTTTCATATTAAGCAACGTTATAGGCCTATAATATATTTATTGATCCATTGACTCACTGATTCATTGATACGTTCGAACGTTCGTTCATTCGTTAATTCATTCGTTTGTTCGGTTGGTCGTTCATTGATTGATTGATTTATTTATTTATTTTGCTGGATATTTGTTGATCATACTGATCAATTATTCAAAACACTGAGGTACGAAATTTTATTAAATCTTTTAAATCGAAATTTACATTTGCATGTTCGAATTCAAACTATTCATCTATTGTTATCCATCTATATCTTTAAAAGCATTTACCGCAAATTTCGTTATTAACAACTGAATAATACTATATATTCATAATAATGTATTCAAATTAACAAAAACAACAACAGTAACAACAATGATAATAATAATAACAATGATACACAATTTTTTCGATGTTCATGACACATGATGATGCCACATCATTTATGAATTGGTACATTGCAATCAAACCACACAAATGAACATCTTGTGCAGAAAAGTAAAGCAACAATACGAAGCACAAAATAACATTAATTAGTAATTACATAAGTACACATTAAGGAAGTTGTTTCACGAGTACGTAAGAAGTCATAACTCCATAGAAGCACTGCAAGGCTGTAAGCACAGCTTGTTGAGGGTGTCTAAATACGCGTTAAACGAATGAACAATGCCAAAATAACTACGAATTTTATATAAATATAAAAATGTAATACATGCGATACAACATTTAAGAAAATGTTTACAAAGTTGAAGTTTGTAGAGTAATTAAATATCAATATTAATATACAGAACTAGTTCACTCCTCGCTCAAATATTGAAATTTTTATTCATTTATACTGATTTCAATTCCTAACGATTCACTTTGACTCAAAGCTCTCAAGTGGAAGATCTTGTTAAATAAAACGGCCAGTAGACGATGTTGAAAATAAAAAACAGAGATGGAAAAAAAATTCTTGAGATTAATTCGACGAAGACAGCGGGCTCATCATTGTAGTGCCCTTGCAGGTATTGTTTCACTTTGGTCCAGCCTGATCCAAAAAGATTGTCTTTTGTGCTTTTGGTCTGGAACATATCGGCCGGAGTTCTGCTGACATGCTCAATTCCATTGCTGAAACTTTTGTTTTTGATGATTGCATGGTCGCTTCCAGATTTTAAAACGTTCTTTGCCGATTGTTCCAACGTTGAATTTACATCTTTAACTGGTTCTACTGTGTTGCTAGACTGTTACAATTATTTTATATCCGTTTTATTAAATTTTTTATTCTAGATATTTTCAAATCATGAACATAACTTAATAAAAAAAAAAAGTGAATTGTATCAGTATTACACCTACCAGGATCTTCTTCTTCTTCCTGCTCAACGTGTTCACGATGCTGTACTCGATGAACGCAGCGAAGACGAAGACGAGACACGTAGCCATCCAGACATCAATGGCCTTCGTGAACGAGCCAGTTGGCGTGTTGCGCATCAAAGAGGAACTTTGTGTGGTCACCTTGTAGTTGGGTTGCTCAGTCAGTTACACGTTAACATTCTCATCGCTCAAGTTTTTGTAGTTTTCAGTTAAAAATTAATAAAAATATTGTGCTTCTTAAGAGTGGTTAAAGTCATGCAGCGAAAATTCATGAATGAAATGCCCGAAAGCAAATTTGAAATCATTAAAAATTTTTTAATTAACTGGCTATAAATAAAGTTTTTATTTATTTTGTATTAAAAAATTTTAAAAAATGTTTTCAATTATCAAATTAAAATAAGCCCAGCAACCAGCAAGCAACACACGAACCGTTAAGATGGTGAGTATGCTGAGGGAGGTTCTGGCGGGGGTGGACTCGGGATCGATCCAGAAGGAGAGCCATGACAGGAGGACCACCAGGAAACTCGGCAGGTAGGTGGTCAGCATGTAAGCTCTCAAACGACGATTCAAATGAAAGTTGGCTTTTAAACATGGGAACGATCCTGCAATATTTTATTAATTGTTTGTATTGTTGTTTCTAATATTCAGCTAAGTTCACAATCAATAACTTTAACTACTGAAAAAAGTTTACAATTAAAATGAAATTATAAATTAAACGGCTACCAAAAATTGCTTTAGTAGAAAATCGTAAATTAATTAAATAATTGAAAATCTGTAATTAATTAAACAGCAAATATTTTCTGGCCGGCGTTAAAATATTAAATATTTAATATGCATTGCATGACTGGTAGAAGGTGACCTGTGCTGTTGAAGTTGGTGCTGCAAACGATGCTGGTCACTTTTACGATGTTATATTCTGGCAGACTGACCGTCTCAGGCATCTCGACTGCTGACTGGTTGATGCGCCAGTTGAAGATTAAATCATCAGTCGTATAGGCATCTAGGATTTTGCGTGTTCGTGTGCATATTGAACTTAGCATGCATGTGTTTTGCGTGTATGTTTGATCGAACACGTTGGTGGGCGCGAGTACTTGCGAGGGTGTGTGAGTGTTTGTGTGCGTGAGTGTGTGGTCTATAAGTTTGCAAGCTTACATTTGTGCTCCAAACATCTGTTTGCTTTCAAATATCATATTGATTTATTTCAACAAACTATTCATAGTCCATTTATAATTTCGAATATTCGTAAAAAATCTTATTTTATTTGCTCATCCTATTTTCAACTTTCAAAACCCGTTTAATTATTTGCGATAATTAAATAAAATAAACCAACAGCTTCCAAACTCAATGAAACACGTTTGGTTGTCCATAGGGTACCTATCCAGCACCATGTTACAAACTAATGTCATTGACAATCTCTGGCTGTACAGCACCGTGCCATCTGGTGATAATCTAGAACGTTTAAGTTTATATTCAAACCGTAATATTTTTTATTTTAAATTTCTTCTAAAACATGAACTGATCAATGACATTAACAACCCATAGTTAACTAACTTGGAAGCTTATCTACTTTTGAGCATGTAAGTTCAAGAAACTACAACAATTAGAATTGTAATGAAATGTAAACAACAGTTGTAGAACACGAACGAATCTATCCAATAAGATAAGAGCAATGTTATTTTTCATCAATGTATGAATGAATGCTCGGCCGGCAAGAAATATATTGCTCGGCAGGGTAGGCAAGTGCATTTCCTTTAGAAACATTTGTTCCATTGTGGTGGGTGACAACGTGTTGGCAGCGGTCATGCACCCACAATCTAGTGAAATGATATTGATTTTGTCTCATGGCGTCGGTGGTACGCACTTGATCAAGAACATACATGAGTGATAATGGTCAGGGGCGGTCTGGAGAGCCTTGTCGTGAGCAGGATTTTTATAAGAAGTTAAAGTTTTTCCACTGAAAAAATTAGTTTTATGTAGAAACCCAACCAAAAATTAACGTGATAAGCTAAAAAAGAAACGATACAAAGGATTAAAGAAAATCAAAATGGGAAAAATTGTTAGTCATAAAAATCAGACTAATGCTATCCTCTCCAAAATAATGCAAGCCTTTTTACATAACGCAAATTTTCACAAACAGCTCCGGATAAAGCTAGAGCGTGCGGAAATTCAGAAATTACTAACAAATAACATGATAAATAAATTACCAACCTGATGAGTGAATAAGTGAATAAATTAACAACCTGATGAGTGAATAAGTGAATAAATTAACAACCTGATGAGTCTGTTTGGAAGCGTGATGGCGTGCAGACGACCAGACTTCAGGTTCCTAATGAAGAGGTCAGGTATCCAGAGTCGATCGAATTGGTTGTAGTTCAGTGTTATGCTGGTTTCAGCGGCAATTCATCATGGAAATGATAACATTACAACGTGGGATTATAAAAATAATAGCACCATGAAATTAAAAATTATATAGTTGTTCTAAATTTAAACAGTTCATAAATGTAAGGAAAATGTTTTAATAGTTCAATAGTTTTCTAATTTTTATTATTCAGTTGTTTATATGATGTGAGTAAACATTAGTGATTAATAGCGTGATAAAGACAACTAAACAGTGCATATATCTTTAACATTTTCAATGAAATCATAAGTTTTCGATAAAGCAATCGATTCACAATCTGGTGGAATTATGTTTTATATAAAGTCTTGCTGCATCGAATCCACTGCTCGGACCAATTGCTCCAAGAACAGACGTCTGCTTTCTAAACAAGACGGCAATATTTGAGTAAACTCTAACTGTTCGCTTGCATTACTTTCCAAAAATATTTATTAAAAATTGTCGGCAACAGTAATAAGCAGAGTTTTGCAATCGTAGGTGGGACTGCCCGCTCGTAGCATGCTTGTAACAATAGTTAGGAGGTCTTTGGGCCGGTAGCTCTTTTTCAACAAACTCTCAAGTTTAAACTTTCTTCCATAGAGTCGCAGTCTACGCAAAAGTAAATTCTGAAATGTTTGTAAGAAAGTCATAATGTCATTTTATGAATGAAAAAACAAAACAAAATGTCCTGTGAGCCTGAAAAAATCATTTGGTTTTTTAAAAAATCAAAACCCATTCAGAAAAAATGGTTGCCATCTTTTAATATTCAATTTAAGTTTGTAAATTTAATTTATTGTAGCAGAATTCATGAGAAATAAAATGAAATGCGGAATAGGACCAGCAAAAAACGTTGTAAACAGACAGGCGACGCATGCGGAATGGGCCCTGAATGTCGAGAACCAAACTAAAGATATTCTACGCTCATATCTTTCTCAGGTGTTGCGCAAACATAAAAACTCTCGATGTGTCGGTTGGTCGTTATTGTGGCGGCGACACAATCTGCACATGCGCGCGTGTACAGATCTTGTGAGGAATGTTTGAATAATCCTCCTCTTTCAATTGATCTATTAACTCAGCGGTTCGATGACTCGCTTCAGCCCAATAAATTTCATCTATTTATTCAACTTTTATTTACATTTGATAGCAATTGTTTGCGTATGATAATCTGTACTAATGTATGCATATTATTATATACGAACCTTTTGTTGTAGTCTTTATATGCCAGGCGCGAATCAGTCCAGACTTGCCGCAAATAGCAGGTCATCGAAAATTCCTGTTTTTCGTTTATTGCGGAATTAAAATTTTATGTGAGGCAAGTTTGTTAATACGTCACGCGAAAATGCTTATCTCAAACAAGACCGAATATTTCACAGCAGTTACAAAAGAGACTGCCTATCAAAATATTTAAATAGCATGCACGACATGAAAAAGATACAGACAAAGAAGCAAATGAAAAGAACAAACAGCCGCAGCAGACAACAGCAGCAGCAACAAATATGAATGTTCCGACAAATAAACAACCTCAAATATGCTTGAAATTACTCATATAAACAGAAAGAATAGATAAAAAAGCATGTAAGTGTGTCAGAAACAACAAAGGTGACACGATCAATGAGATCAATTGCAGTATTTTCATCTTCATCATCATCACCATCGTTATTAATGTCATCTTCATTATTGCCGACATCATCTTCATCACAAACATCATCTTCATCACAAACATCATCTTCATCACAAACATCATCTTCGTCACAAACATCATCTTCGTCACAAACATCATCTTCATCACAAACATCATCTTCATCACAAACATCATCTTCATCACAAACATCATCTTCATCACAAACATCATCTTCATCACAAACATCATCTTCATCACAAACATCATCTTCTTCATCATTGCCATCACTCTTCATATGTATCATCATTTTTGTCGTCATTCTCTCTAGCTTTATCATCTTCAACCATCGTTCTATTCATCATATTCATCGTCATCTTTTTCACCAACTTCTTCCTTATCTTCATCTTCACCATTCACATCATCGACTTCATCATCTTCTTCATTACAAACATCATCCTCTTCATTACTCTTATTATAATTTCCCACATCATCATTGAGAACAAAACTTGTCATATCATACCAATGAATGAATACACGAACTCTTATAACGCAGGCCTTCGCAAGGGCGAAATGGCATTGTACCCTGATACACTAACTACAGTAACGTGTAGGCTACTTACATTGTCCTGCAGTCTCCATTAATTACATGCACGTCATCAAAATTTTCATAAATGAGGTCATCTCTAAAGAATTCATCCATTTAAGTAATTACATTGACTTTTCCACTTACCATTCGTCAAGGACAGTGTCGTCATAATCACTCTCATCAATCATCGAATGTACTTCGGTACTGGAAGGCAGTTGATGCGCCATTAAACTCCATCATTAATATCAGCATCATCATTTTTATCGTCATCGTCATAATTAGATAACCAGTACTAATCTAGAGTATCAACATCAATTTCATTCTCACATCATCACCACCTTCATCAACATCACATTATCATTATCATCATTTTGATCCATAACGACATCAAAAAGAACATTAATGATTGCGCTGCCGATAGATACATCACGCGAAGGTATAGAGAAAAAAAAGTTAATGTAATTGATGTAGGAGGATGACAATTGAGCGTTAATAATAATTTGCCTGCTACAGAAGTGCGCGGTGATGGCGCGCAACTTTTAATTCCTAATTGATACAAACATCCTCATCTAATTCGGCGTCTTTGTTGGAAAACCAGAAATAAAATGTTTTTCTAATGTTCGTTGCATAATAAACAAGAATTAGAAGTTCATAAACTACTTGTAAATCTTTAGTATGATGTGTGTCAGTATGAGTCTGCGAATATATGCATACAATGTATATACAGTGTACGCATACATTGGATGCATACAATGTATATAAATTATATTCATATATTGAGTGTACAAAGGTACAGTGGCGTAGAGAGGGGTGGACAGATTCGGCAGTTGCCCGGCGGGGCCAGAAGACGAGTTTCCAATTACTTAATTATATGAAAAATACTACAAGAATTTTTAAATAACAATACACATTTAGAAAACATAAAAGGGACAATTTTATTCTCATTATGATTATCTATTCGTAAATCACGCACATAATATAAATTAATTAAATTAATAAAAATTTAGTTAAAATGAAATAGTGTCTTTGAAAACTTAATGTTTAAAAAAATGAAACTATAGAAATTAGTGCTTTTTATACATGGCTGATAAAACAGATATAGATGTTTAAAATTAAATGAAAATCAGCAAGAAAAATATTTGCTCTTTATTAAGCAGCTATGACATGCGCGGAACTGCTTGCACAAATTTTAAGGCTTGTAAATTTGTTTTTCATGACTTAAAAAATGTCTAACATATGAGTTACAGTCAGGGAGTGCTGATGAGGAGTCTAGCTAGGACGGACGCATTTCACATTTCCTACGCCATTGACTTGTTGCCAAAAGTACGTGAGAATGTTCAGCGGTGAGAATTTGTCAACCCGCTAGTGCAGGTTCAATCGAGCACATAATGGACACCACCTCTCACCCCAACCAAGTATGCATGCATCATTGCGGACACCTAACTCGTTCTTCTAAGCTGGATACGTTTCGTCCCATCATGAGATTTATCAGTTGGTCTAATTTACTGCAAGTTGGTGTTTTAACTCGCACTACTGATCAGCTTCACGGAGGGACTTAACACGTCCAACCTAGAACGAGTTAGGTGTTCACAGTGATGCACCTTTGGTCGTGCTGAGAGATGGTATACATTATGTAGGTACTCGTTCTGGTCAACCGTAACTGCAGTACCTGGTTGATAAATTCTCACCATACATATATATATATATATATGTATATATATATATATATATGTGTGTGTGTGTGTGTGCTGTTGTGTGTGTGTGTGTGTGTGTGTGTGTGTGTGCTGTTTATGTATGTGTTTGCGTAAACAAGTACGTAGGTGTTTGTACGATGTTTGTGCGTCTTCAAATGAGATTCCTAATACAATTAGATTTTTCCGTAGGATTTGAGCTGAAATAAATTATTGTTTAGTGTTTCAGACATTTTATGGCGTTTGCAAATCTCGTTGGTTTGTTATCGTTGTTTGCAGTTGTTTTGTTTGTTGCTCATTTTGTTGTTTGTACTCTTCATCTTGTTGGTCATATTTTTACTGTTGTGATGCTTTTCTAATGATTCCAGTTGCGTTATTTTGTGAATATTTATTTAAGAGCTGTTTTATGGGAGCTTTGGCATCAAGTTTGATCTTATTGTAACAATTATGTTAAAATGTTGTTGTTGATGATGATTATGATGATCATGGGAAGAGCAAAAATATCGCTGACGGTAATTATGGAATACAAATAAAATTTCAATATATGATACAATGAGTAATTTTGAAACAAAAATTTTTAAATTGTGCAAACAACATACAAGCAAAATTTATACACAGTAATATGAATATATAATTCAATTGAAACGGTTCGAGCAAAAATTTAACAATAAAACAATGAAATGAAATCTGTGGCGAAATCTTATTCAAAATAACTGCCATTATTTAAAAAATATCAATAAAACGATAAATAATTTGTTGTTAATAAAATGAGAAAATGATTAGTAAAGTGAAGCGTTTATGAGATGAGGGGTCATCTTAACGTTGGAGAATTCATAGCAAACTTGCTACATACATTCCGTCCAATGTCCATTCAGCTTACTAGTCTGTAATAAGTTTATTTCAGTGAATGTTTGTCCTATTAGTTCAAATTTCTTTTAAAAATTTCAAAGTGGACTCTGAAAGGAAGATGGAAGAAGCACTTTTAGAAACAAATTTTATTTCTTGTAGGATGGAATGACCCCTCGTTTAATCTGAAAGAAGCGTCTGGAAACATAACAATATTTTAGAGCGAAGTGCAGAAGCTATTGAAAAGTGCACCGGTTAAAATTAAGTAATTAAGTTGAAGCCAAGCCTTAGTTGTGAAATGAGATGTTGAAGTTGCGCTGGTGTCATTTCTGTTGAACGTGTTTTTGTTTTTCAAAGTTTTTAATGAACATGTAAATGATTGTAAATAATATCTTAATTGGTGTGCGTGATAATGTCAATGCTGCTGTGTCGTTAAACTGTTTTGTTGTTGACAGTTTGTTAGGCAGCGTTAAATGGGACCAACCATTATTCATTGAAGAATTTTCCTAGTTCGTTAACATTCGTCTAATTTAAAATGTTATAATTTGGAATTTAATGAAATATCAACTTAGCTACAGAGTAGCATAATTCATTTGAAATTTATGTCTAAAACAATTTTCACTCCCAAAAACCAGCATAAATTAGTTAGAAAAGTTGAATTAATTTACTCCAATGTCTGTCATGCTCAGTTGATAATAAAATGTTACTCGAACATCAAATAAATATTTTTTCATTCAACGTAAAAATATACAAATTTCAACAAAAACAAAAACTGAAACTTTTCAAACGCTGGAAAGTGATGAATTGAAATAAGTCAGCAATATAGGGTCTTGAGTTCCTTACTCGTTGGTGTCGAGAAAGGGGCTAGTTATGGTTTCAAACATACATATGGTTTCAGACATAAGTTTTTGAGCTATTTTGATTTAAAATTAATAATACTCCAAACCAAGAAAACAATAAGCAGAAAATATGAACGCCCAATGCTTTGTAAAGCAGGAGTTGTCTAAGAAGTGCATAGAAGCAGCAAAGTTGCGACTTACGTCGTTACAAACTATCAATATGGCATGGTCAGGTTGTCACACGCCCGCCCGCCCGCACACAAGCACACACATAACCAACTTATACAAAATATTAACACATCCTTAGTTAAATTGTTTGGTAAAAATTGCCAAGTTCACATCAGCGAATGATTAATCTTCTTCAGTTTGTTCAACTGGTGTTAAGCTGTGTAAAGCTGTTAGTGTCCAACAAGGTCAACCAAACAATTGCGGATATTAATTTTAAAAATAAATAAAAAGAAAATTCATCTAAAAATTGTATTAAAAATGTATAAACTTAACCACTTTGAAGTTTTTGAATATCTTAAGAATTTCGGGAATGCCTTGAGAAATGCGTGTAACTACCGATCTTCAAATGCATCCTGGTTGGTCCCCTCAAAAACATAAATAATGTTATAATGCGTGCGACAAGTAACATATCGCAGATGCATTGGAACATTCATGTTTTATTGTAAGCCACCACTAATTCATTATTACAAACAATCTTGCAGAAGTTAACTTCTAATGTTAGTAATGTTGTTGCTGCTGCTACTATAAATATTGTCAGTGGCGGATCCAGAGATGCATTTCTCCCACAACAAATCATTAAAGGGAAAAATGTTGAAGATTTCTTGTAAAATATAGTAATAAAATAAACAAAAAGTCAGTTATTAACTTGAGAACTTTGAAAATCATCTTTCCCACTGAAATTATCAAAAAAAAGTCAGAAGCCTTAGTTTGAATTTTTAAATCGTTTCTACGCCGCGAACTTCAAGATCGGCCACTGAATATTTGTACCACCATTTTTACTCTCACTATGGCACTAGTGTTATCATGGATTGATTGTTATTGCCATCTTGGTCATTTATTGTTACCATAAGGTATAAACGGTCGTCAAAAGGGCGGTAATAATAATAGCAACAACAACAATCATAATAGTAATAATAATAACAACGACAATCATGATAGTAATAATAACAATAACAATAGTGTTGTCATTATTATTCAAAAAGATTATTATTACCATTGTTAGTTATATATTTAGCACGAGATACAGTGTAAAACGAATATTAGAGCTAAAATAATAACAATCGTCAGTTGTTTATTAAATTCATTAAGATTACATTAAACTGAGACTCAACATTATCCTTAGGAGAATCATCTTTTTCTTCATCGTCATCTTCATTCTTTGAACCCTTGGACGATTTCTCGTTCAACTGGAGCAGTGGCAGTGGTAGTGGGAAGGGGAGGGTCACGACGTCAGCAGGTACCGCACAGGTGCAGGTGTGTGGTTGATGGTTCACGCGTGTGTTAAATAATTTTTCATTATACACAGACATATATTTAGTTATATATACATTACATGTTTTTTATATATACGTATACACAATTTTGAATTTGACAAAAAATCAATGCATTCATAAATTTAAATGTCTAAATATTGTGTGTGCGTGCATCAAGCAAGTTTTTATACTGGCATGACTTCGTTAAATATGAATGAATCCATATCCCGGATATGTTTGCGCAATGTTTATCTTATTATTTGCAGCAAACATCGTGAAATGCTCATTACGTAGGAATATATCATTGGAAAACATTTATTTTAAAAAGAACAGTTCAAAAACCTTCTATAGGGCAAGTTTGAAAAAAAAAATTCGTTTGAAGATTTTTTTAAAGAAATTTTTTACTAAATAATCGCATTATTCAATTAATTATTTAAAAACACCTTTATGCAGATTTGAGTGAACAATTGTAAAATATGACAAATTTTTTTTGGAAAAATACTCCACAGTAATGTATGCATATTTTTTGCTTAACTTCGAAAAAAATGAGGTTTTGCTGCTGCTGATAGCATGACTGTGGTTTAATATCAGCTCTCTTCAGTTGGCAACGTGGTTTCATTTGTACCATTTGCCTCTTAGTATGTTCTGAAAGATATGTGCTATGTCAATAGCGCTAAAAATATTTAAAACTCTAATCTAAGTGAAAATTTTGAAATTCGCGAATAATAAATAATTAAGTGGTTAGTACTCAGATTTGTACACGTGTAATTTTTTTTATCCCTTCAAGCCATTCTAAAAAAATAGTAAAAAAGTGTTGTTCAAAATGAAAATGTGCAATCAGCCCAACATAACGACTCGACACCTCTTACACTGCACCACGGTTTGATATTTTTAATTATCTTGTTACAATAATTACCAACGGCAAGAAATATGTGTCTCGTATCTCGTGTCGTTTCGCAAAAAAGTCAAATATATTGTTGTTACATCACATTCAATTTCAATTTAAACAATCATGCGTATACGGTTCAGATGGTTTTTGTTTCAGGGATGAAGTTCTTTGAACTCATCTGATCGATGAGAACTGAATCGTTCCATTCTCCGTCCTTTAAACATTCTAAAAATAAAACTTCCATTTTAAGCCACAGTTGAAAGACGAGCTGTTGCACTGAAGACGACGGTAAAATCGATCAATGAATTTCTTCAAAATAATTGAATCAATTATTAAAGATTTTGTGTGGACTTTTAAGATCTTACAGTAAACTGAGATGCAAATAAATTGAATGCTGTTGCTGAACCGGTTAACTTGATCAAAATCTTTTCATTTTATAATATTTTCTTGCATTTTATGATGTAACAGATTTAGACTCCGTCATATTCTGGTAATTTTAAGGAAAAAAGATTCATTAATTGTTGTTGTCAGATGTCTTTCAGGTTAAATATTAATATAAACCTAAAAAAGATTAAATGAGTCTGTTCATCTGTTTAATTTTGCTAGAGAGTTTAATTGTAAGATATTTTAAACCCTTACAAACTTTCGAATAAAGTTTTTCCACAACACTCGCGAGTCGTGATATGAAATTTCATTATTTCGAAAGTAATCGGATGAAATATTTAATTAATTTTCCGTTTTTTTATGCTGACTCAGACTCTAAACATATGGATTGCACTGTTAGCACGACGGATTGCGTCATCAGAGGGTGATGACGTCATCACGTGAGCAGAGTTCAATTCTTGACAGACATCTCAGTGAACAAAACTGACAGACCCACGCTCCCATGCCACTGCTGCTTTGGACGTCGCGTTTACAACGTTCAGCAAGTGCAGTGATTCGAGTTCTTTCAAATCCATCGACCGCGGACTTGCATTTTCTTCTCTCCTCCGAACGCCGAAAAGCATCATGACAAAATGAGCCTGGGTTGAGTCCACATTTTTTCAGGTTGTCTTTCAGGTTGTCGTTGTATCACTGCACTAGGCCGCTTGCGAGACGGCTTCTGTGGCCAGCTGTCCAAAGAACACCTGTTAGAAGATTCTTGAGTCATGACCAGTCCAACGAAACTGGGCCCGGAGTATATAGGCTTCAACGCCCGAAACACCAAATATTTTTAGAACATCTGTGTTGGGCACTTGTCCTTCCATCTGATGTTTGCAGTTTTACGGAGGCATCTCATGTGGAGCCGGTCAAGCCTACGTATGTGGCGGCGATATGTGTTCCTGCTGTCAACGATCGATTCTACACATACAGACACACATACATATACACACACATACACCCACACAAGTGCGCACACGTATATATAATATATAAATTTATATAATAATATATTATAAAAACAATCGAATCGATAATTTACAAAGAATCGAAAAGTATCCAAATATTTTTAAAAGTTCATTTCAGTACTCGAGTAAAAGTACTCTGAATGGTTACTACTCGTTCCATTACTACTCAATCGCGATAGAAACTCAGCGTTTCATGTTTAGCGCATATGTCCATGATAGGTGTTTATAAAGTCAAGTTTTTTTTAAATCAAATGTTAAACAATATGGAATAGGCGCTATACAAATTAATGGTTATTTTATTAGTTGTTTAGTTATAGCCTACTGTTGAAATCATGAATTGAGAAATCTGAGACTTATTAAAAAATATTGAACAAAGTGTTTGATTCCTTCGTTTTAACTAAAATCTCTTTAAATGGTCTATTTTGTGGTTTCCTAAATAGAATCTGTTTTTCATTCAAAGTTTCAATCAATATATTCAAAATTTTTAGCAGCTATAATATAAAACAGAGATGGCCTAAAATTTGATAACCTCCCCATCTTCTGTTTGATCCTCAGAAGCAGTCTCTTCAAATGTTTCATCAAAATAAATCCATTGGTGTTAACACGTTTCAATAAATTTGTTCCATTACATTTAATAAACAGAACATTTTCTAAACTACTCCGTCATTCTCTCACACTTTAGGATCCGATGATTTGTTCAAGTTTATTTACTCAAAATAAACAGCATTATACGTACACAGGGCATCAATTTCACTTTGACGGCCGTGTTTGTTTTTAATTAGAACGAACGAGTTAAATAACAACGTAAAGCTAGGCTCGCATGTATTAGAAATCGCAAAAATTATATTAATCATGAATTAACTTGCGCAAATATTGACGATGAATTCTTGCGCGATTGTGTGCCAACCAATCTCAATGAATTTTGAACACACACAAATATAAACACAACCTTGAATATGTTTATATAAGCTATTATATATCAATAAATAAATATATCATATATATCATATTTTTTCTGATGACGTTTTTAATATAATTCTGTTTGGTCTGCTGGACAATAAAATAATATTCAGAAACTGTGTATCATCGTGTAAAAAAAACCAATGCATTCAACAAGAGGTGAATTAAATAAATATAAAGTATATTATAACGTTAACACATTTAAGTCTCTAACATCTCTAGCATTTAATAAGTGCGAACAAACTCAACAAAACTGAAATAATCATGCTGGAATGGTTATGTACAACACGTTGAAAGGTTTCAAAATGTACGCTTAATATTTCAGCGGCACGATGAAATATATGAAATATTTTATTGATTAAAAATGTGCCACTGTTTTCAGCATCGTTATTAACAAAAGCGAAACCAATTATAAGCGAGTTTGTGTTATATTACATACATGTTGTAGAGAACAGGCAAATAAAAAAGAAAATATTTGCAGGCTAATTATATATGGGAAATAAATTTAGTAATACTATGAAGCATTGATGGAAGTATAAAATAGATTATATATCTTTTCTCTAAATGTCCAGCAAAATTATTAAACTAGCTCGTGAATAATTGACGTAACATTTAACAATTCTAACCAAGCAATATAATCATTCCGAAAATAAGCAACGAAAGCTGTTGAACTCAAAAGAAGAATTTTAGAATTTATATTCAATATGTTCATCATCGTCACCAATAAGCCATATAAAAAAAAGTGAGTGAAAGACTATTGAGCGATCTGATAATTAAAAAATAAAAATTTTGTGGCTCTGCGATTGTTCTAAGTGTAGTGGTGAGTGGAACAACTATAACGCCAATTCATCGAAGCTATCACGTCCTCCACTTTCATCATTTAATCATAAACTTAACGCTATATCAATCTAGCAGAATATTAATTCGTGAGAAGCTTAAATTATTAGTTGTTTGCAAAAATTCATCCTAAATCTAAGATATTAAAACCAAAAAACATTTATTTAGCAGCATATTTGAATAAAATAAAAATAGAACCATCAATCAAATAATCGGAAGCATTTTAATTAAATTTAAGTAAATATATTTGCATTTACAAAGTTTCATTAAGATGAAAGTAGCAGAACAATCATGAACAACACAACATCGTCGTCATCATCGCATTCATCATTGTGCCCCACTGGCGGACAATGTGTAATATAATTTGTTACAAATAAACAACATAGAGGTAATAAAAAAAGGAATCAAAACTGACCATTTCAACTTCGCTGATTGAGCTGATCTCATTAACATTTATGTTAATGTAGATGTTCAGAGGGAGACCTGGGTTGAATATGTTAATCAGTTTTTTAATAAATTACTCTAATTAAAATATAAAGATAACGTGATAGCGATATAAAGATAACAAAAAATTCTGTCTAAAATCGGTGAAACATATTTACAGAATATTTGAATAAACAATCATCCTGCACCATTCACATAATACAAGACGCGTGCACATGCAAACGCTCGGCTTGAGGCAGCGGTGTGTCAGAAGTTTGTGTCTTACAGTAGTACATTTACATAGAAATTTATTTTGTGCCACGATAGTATGTATGTTCGGATGTGTTTCTTATTAGATTACATCTTTAAACGTTGATGCATTACTGGGTTGGCATATCTTGTGTTACTTTTATTGAACCTGTTCCAGTAACAATTATTTTAATTTATTTTCTATCGTGTGGACAACTGAAAATCCTCAATGAAAATTTAATTAAATAAAAATATTGAACTAATAATGAACGGCAATTTGCAAAATAGAAAAAATCCAAAATATCAAACGCCATTATAAAAAAGCAGCAAATCATCAAAAATATCTGTCAACGTCATATCAATCGGAGCAAGTGCGTGTAAGCAAATATTTTTCCACTTATGAACTCTCGCACCAATAAATTATCTCGTTCTGATACACTTACAGGCTTGTTAGCCGATGGCACTTGTACCTGCTCCGAATATTTTTCATAATTAATCCATTCATTCATTTGTTCATTTATTTTATGTGATTTTGTTTGTGGTTGTTATTATTATACTTGTATAGGAGTATTTATTGATTAGCAGTGACTGGGCCATTTTATGCCAACAGTTCAATCGAATCGGCTTATCTCACTAAGCGTCAAGTAGATGTAAAACAACTTGCACCTGTCATGCCATCAGAGCGCTCGTAACTTCATACTAGAGACTGGTCCATGTTAGATATTCCATTCAATCACTCTTCTGCCATTCTCCAGTTTTTCGTGTGTCGGTGCCTATGCCTAATTTGATGCATGCTCCAGACAATATGCACTCACTCCACACAAAACATGATACATGGGATGTATGATCAAGCAATAAATGCATTATTGTTTTATGATTATTTAAGTACATCTCGGGTAGATTTTCTAAATTTACGGCAAGTTTTATTGACGGAAAAATGTTTATCAACGTATCTCAATTTTTTAAATAAAATTTCTAGATATGCGTTGATTTGCTTTCATAGAAAACTCTATAACTTCCGAATAATAAAGTTTTAATAGTCTAACTTTATTTAAACCGCTATGAAACAACTTATTACTTTAGATATTCTCATTTTTTAGAGAGAAAAACTTGTATTTTGTATAAGTGTAATTGGTATTTGTGAGTATATATGAGTGTGTATATTCATAATAACGGTACAGAAATGATGCTTTGATAGGTTGTCGGGTGAGGTTATAATAAAGTTGTGTTTGCTTAAGTGACTTAATGCTGAAACATTGTCCTGTCTTATTATGATGTGCCTATCGTACCGTCGCTCCTTAATGAAAATTTCTTTTGCAACGAGATAGGTGCACGTGTGTTGTCGTTGTTGTGTGTGTGTTGTTGTGTATGTGTATTGGTGTGTATATGTGTTGTTGTGTATGTGTTATGGTATGAGTATGTATTGTGTGTGTGTGTTCTAGTGTTTATATGTGTTGTTGTGTATGTGTATTGGTATGTATATGTGTTGTTGTGTATGTGTTTTGGTGTGAGTATGTGTTGTTGTGTAAGTGTTTTGGTGTGAATATGTGTTGTTGTGTATGTGTTTTGATGGGTATATGTGTATATTTGTTATTGTGTATGTGGCCTGTAGGTGCACTGCTTTTTGAATGGCAGTTGTTGCACCAAGAATTTTTGGATGGGTTGATAGGTTATTTCTTAAGTGCAGTTGATCAACTTGGAATAGATGACAAGCAATTCGGAGAACTGATGTCAGTGTTAGCAGCATCAGTCAGGTCCGTCAAGTTGTCAGTCGTCAATATTTTTCATTGCATGTACCACTAATTATGTCAATGTTACCATTTTTATTTCACTTTTCTTGCTTTCTTGTATTCAGATTAATTGTTGAGATTTATTTTTCGATGTTGATGACGATGATGGTGCTAAAATACAATACAATAAGAATTCTTTGCAAACTTCAAAGAGCGTGCAATTAATAATAATGATTCATTTATTCTTCGTGTATGAAAATTATAAACAAACATCTAATGACAGCATTATATTGTAAGAAATATGGTTACAATATTGAAATGAATAAACCAAAATAAAACTCGTTAGCGTTTCTATTGTTTGCATTTGCGTTGGTTTTATTGCTTTTTATTTAAAAAGAACAAAACTGTTGCCAAAATACTCTCAGCATTAAATGCATGATGAATATTTACGATCGCTCGATGCAGTGTATTAAAACAATTCTGCACACATAAATGTTAGGTCGCTTTCTAAATATTTCATGGAAAGGCGGTTTATGTTTGGATTCCAGGAGTTCTCTGAAGTTCATTTGTGGTTTGGGATTTTTACAACTCTGTCGTCGGCTTTGTTCGTGTTGTAACTTGTGATGAAAACTTTAAGCGTTATCTTTTATTGCCTGTTCTGTTAAGAATTTTATGTTATGTTGCTTTTTGTCAGGGAATCGTTGTAATGTTGCTTTAATTTTTTATATAAACTTAAAACATTGATGGTAGTCTAAAATATAAATTAAATATACGGAAATAAAAAAATTCATTATAAAAATTGAAAATTTCAATAAGTGGGCTGCAATTAATCAGTCATAATCTGTGTAAAGCTATCATCATTCAAGAGCAATGAAATATATGCATGGTATATATCAAAGTGAGTTTTGGATTGAGAGTACCAAATTTTATTCCTTCTTGGGTTCCAAAACAATTTTAATCTATCATTATACATAGTGTACATTTCAAACTTTTTGAACTTTATTATTTTCTTTAACTTTTTGAATTTTATTCTTGAGGCCATACAGTTCAGAAAGTTCCTTTTTAAATGACCACAGCAAAAATTCAGGTAAGAATAAATTGCTTATGATTTCCAGCAGAACATTGGACTATGCGGTGAAGTTAAAATATTCGACGCTCATGACTGGCCCAGCTCAAATTAATATTTATGTATTTCATTTATTGGCATGAACGGCTAGCTATAAGTTAGAAAATTCAATCAAGCTCTCAATTAAGTTATTTATACCCTCTCCAAAGCTAATTTTGAGAAGCGCTGAACATTGCACGTTACGTTAATGATAATGATCTTTTTGGTAATCATAAAGTAAAGCAGACGAAAAAATGTCCCTTTCGCACGACTTGAAAATTGCATCAGAAACACTGCTGCTTATTTAAACAGATTAAATCCCAGCTGAGTAGTTTCAGTGAACATATAAATTTAACCGTATATTTGAATGCCAAACATTGTTTGCATTAACAAATATTGCTTTTAATTTTTTGTCATATATTTATTACGTTTATTATAACAAAAATTTAGCAGTAGTCTCGTGTTCAAAACTTAAAAAAAAATCAAACAAAAATATCAAAAGCAAGCAAACGAAGGCATGAGAAAGCAAAGAAAGACCAACTAAAACAACCAACTTAACCAAACATAACCAACCAACTAACCAACCAACCCATCCAACTAACTAACCCAACCAACCAACCAAACTAACCAACCAACCAACCAACTAAACCAACCAACCAAAAACTAACAAACCAACCAACAAACCAACCTTCGTCACTGAGGGGTCTGACTTTGTTGTTGTACGTTGTTGCATTCAATAAGGATTCGATCAGATCGACAACCCTGTTTATGTTTATACAAATTTGTTTGTATGTGGTTTCATGTTAATTGGCATGTTTGTGTGTTTCTACCTTTTAATGACTGTATAGCTGCATTTTATTAATATATTAATTTATATTTTCTGAATGTTTATATCAGAAGTGTTTATAAATTATAATTGCGCTAACAACCTCCAATAACATTCTATAATAAAACGTTAGATGAAAATTTTCAAACTCTGCCACTTAATCACAACAACACATTCAAAAATATTTGATAAAAATGACTCTCACAAACGTAATTACAAACGCAGAAAGAACATTAACATTGCGGCATTATGTATCACACAATGAAGCTATGGAGCAACAAATCTTCAATATAATTGCAAAAATGAAACAATTTCATAGCAACATCACCACAAAACAGCATAACAAAGCGACGGCAAACAGTAACAACAACAACAACAACAACATAACGACAACAACACTTAAACAACAATGTGGCACTCGCATAAACTGATCCACGAACAAAATAGTCAGGAGAGTATGTAAGAAGATTAGCTTCTCATTATACTGGGGATAGGCAGATAATCTGAACTTAAACCCCTCTTATTTCTTTCTTTTGCCGTGAATACAGCCAATAAAATGAGCCAATAATTTCAAATGTAATTTTTTTTACAAAAAATAACTGTATATAGAAAGTTTATATGCTCAGATATTACTATTACCTTGCAAAAAAGAAAGATGAACATTAACATGTATTAATAAATATAGAAACAAATAAAATGAGATCGACAATGAATATATGTAATGTAAGCCCTACCGTTATAATGATATAATATGATCTCGTGTAATTCCGTTAATGAAGTTTTTCTTTGTTTGATTTATGGAGAAACTAAAAAAGGAACAACCAAAAAAATGTCTTTTTTGAAAATGAATGATGAATCACAGGTGCATATGTTTAGAAGTATGCAGCTGATGCCAACAATCGAATCGATCGAGTCGGACTACTCATCCTTTCTGCCGATTAAATGTTTTACTTTTAATCGGGGGTGGGCAAACTTTTTGCTCTGAAGGCCGCGTTGAAAACTATTTTATCTTTGGCGGACTGCTTATGTAAATTTGTCGACCTTTGACCGGGGTAGACCACCTATTTGGGTCATAATATCAGGCCGATGGCCTTTTATGGTCATTTTATTTTTTTCAAAATGTGTAATGAAAAGCCTCACTGGCCGTATAAAAATGCTTCACAAACTGTAGCTTACCCACCCCTGCTTTTAATAAACCAACAATAACAAAAAATGTCTTGGAATACAAGTTTTTAATATTTAAAAAAGTTTAGATAATTTTTTTTATTTTGGTTTTATGTTCAAGCAACTATTATTAATATTCGTTATGGAGTAAGTAAAATATGCCAAAACTGTTACTTATAGTTTTATTGCGGAGTTTGATTATGGACATAGGTAACAATTTAAGAAATTGATGTCTCTATTTTTAGGTTTTTGCATCAATTTTTGTCAACATTCATCAAATATTTTTTAATAACTATTTTTATCAGATTGATCTAGTCACTATTTCTTAAAGTTTCATCTGTTCTGATGAGTATTTTTTTTGCCTAGGGTTCAAAACACGTGCTTCAAAATTTGTGGTCACTAGTGTACCTCTAACTGTAAGCCTGGCACTGGAATAAAATTATGACTACAATCTTGAATAAAAACAGTTCGATTTTATGAGATGAAATAAGTAACAGAAAAACATTTATAAAAACTGACTGCAGCTTAAAAAACATCCAAAAAAAAACATGTCGAAAAATTGTAAAACTTCTAAACGTTATTTTGGTTATTTAAATTTGAGTTATTAAAAGGTTTCTCGATAAAGTTGATGCCTCAGAAGCGATAGTAACAAACATCATTCCGCTGCAGTTGAAAGATAAGATGAAAAAAACCAGTAAAACCTGCAAAAAGACACTTCAGATTTTTTACATAAATATGTATTTAATATAAATTTGTTTTTTTGGTATGAATGTGTGTGGAAGAATGTGTTTGCGTACGCGTGTGTGTGAAAGCGTATGATGTGGGTTGATTGATTGTGCATCTGATGCATCTAAACCTGCTCTTTGTAGCTATGGCGGGCCAACGGGCAAGAAAAAACAAATGGTTTTTAATTGCATTTCAGATATTGTACATGTATTTTTACATTGTTGCCTGTACCATTCGGGCTGACACTTCAAACGCTATTGTTTTGTTTGATTTTGCTAAGTGCCACGTTTTTTACGATAATGTTTTTCAATAAATAGTTATTATTATTACTATTATTATCATTTTTGTTGTTGTTGCTGTCGTTGTTGCTGCTGTTGTTGTTTATAGTGAACAGTATGAATGTTTTGTAACAAACGTATGATGTGAGTTGATTGATTGTGCTTATTTGTAGTTTTTAGGGTTGTAGTTATTAGCGCTAGCCTTTTTTATGTATTAAATTTGTTCAGTGCTGCTCACATGCTATTCTATGCTTGTAATTAAACTTTCCTGCCCTACAGTACACTATACACACGACGCACATCCACATTATGTATGTACGCCAACCACCGCACCATACACGTTTTAAATGTTTTAAAATGTCATCTCAAAAGTGCTTTTAGCTAGAGTTAAATTATCAAAAAAAATGTTCAGAGCTAAAAATCAAATAAAATACTTACTATGTTATTTCCTGTTTTATGGGAGTCAACCCTAGATAAGCATTTATTGCTAAGGCTGACTCACTTTTTTTGTGAATAAATGGAATTAAAAAAAAAATAGCAACAACAAAAATTAAAACTACCGCATCAGTGTGTTTTAAACAATCTCTTGAATGTTGGATGGGCAAACCAAGTCTGGAATGGACAGGTGGAATTTTCTCTTTACTATGTTCCCATCATTACAAAATGGAAATATTTGTTTAAGACGATCTCTGATTCAACATAGCCGCATTACGATTATTTTACCATCATTACATTATTTTCTATTGCTTTATAATCCGTAACGTCAGCACTTGTTATACTTACATTATTTATTTTATGTTATAATAATAATAATAATTGTAATAGTAAAAATAATTTATTTTGTTTTCACTAATATTCATTTCATTTAATTACAGACCATTTCGCCCGAAGTTTATAGACTCAAAGTGCGGTTATAAACATCCAACACGAACTTAATTAATAATAGGAACACTAATGGATTTTTGAACTAAGAGCGAGTTTATTTTATAAGTTTTAAACATTTAGTTCTTTTATTACTTTTTAACATAAAACCACCAAAATAAAACACATTTGAAGAAAAGGAAGGCTGTCGTAGTAATGTTCACAGCCACATACATTCATACATAAATACATACATACATACATACATACATACATACATACATACATACATACATACATACATACATACATACATACATACATACATACATACATACATACATACATACATACATACATACATACATACATACAAACATACAAACATACATACATACACACACACACACACACACACATATACATACGTTCACACATACATACATTCATACGTACATGAAGGATCTGTAACAACAATATAGCAACATATATGAGAGATTGCTAACATCAAAAACAACAACAATAAAAAAACGACGTATCCAAGGAACACAAGCTTCACATTTCTTCCAGCTAAGATTACTAATTGTATTACATCACGCATTAAGCCGGGTTGTTATAACGAACAATTAAAGAATTAAAAAAATATATAAAATCAATAAAAGCATTAATAATAATAACAAAAAAAATAATTTTGTTTTCTGTTAAATTTATTAATGATGGTAACAAATAACAATGTGTTATTATTGATCAATAAACCCGTGTTAAAGCGTCATTTTTTCATATTTTCAACTAGAACAAGTCACAACTCATAGCAGTGAAGTTACACGTGCAAGCTAAGAAACAGCCGGCTGCAGAATTGTGTTAAACATTAATTGTAAGCATCACACATTAACATTCAACAGTAATTTATTAAACAACCATAAAAATAATTTTGCCAGTTTAATACAAACAAAATTTCACTTCAAACAAATACTTATTTTAATTTATTCTACATTTTCTTAATTTATAGAATTAATAAATTGCAAAAGATAACTCTAGTAAATCTCTGCATGTTTGCCTTCCAAAATGTTTTATAACTGTTCTGATTAAAAGAAAAAGCTATCAACTTTTATTTAAAAATTGAAACCTTCTTACAATTTGAATATCTCTACATAGAAGCGTACATGGGTGTTGGAGGAATCAGGAATATGACGCAAGCAGCCATGCATGAAAGTTCTATCGCTTCAGTTCTGTGCATTGAACGCTATTTTCTGGTCGATGCAATAAATATTTGATTTAATGTTCTCTATTAACAAACCCATGCCAGGAGTCTATTGCAATAAAATATTTTATATTGCATGGGTATTAACATTTTTTATTATTTATTTCTTCGTGTTCATAACATCGTAACTGTAGGGTACACGTCGCAAATTTTTAAGCTCATTGTCATATGAAGAGGACGAAGTTATGTAATGTAGTGCAGGCAGTTAAAAATATGGAGACCTTCTTAGGTATATGAATTTATGAAATAGATTACGCGTAGTATCTATCTGTAACTTGAATGCGGCATTTGATATTTTAACAAGTTGCAAACAAAGGGACCTCTGATGATCAATTGACTATTTAGTTAACAAATATTATTAACAATTATGAGCAAAATAAAAACTAAATAAAAAGAACATATTTTTCTTTGCTCACATTTAAAAGCACTGTAAGATGAAAGATTTAACTTAACGATAATCCAGTAGATCAACATTCAAATACCGTTTGCAATCACACAAAGTCCAAAGAATTATTGTAGCAATGTGTGGTTACTAAAGCAAACAAACAAACTTTATAGCCCACATTTGTTGTCTGGTGGTGTACTTGCGGCTTTGTGTGTTCACGTACATGTGCACGTGTGTTGTGTCCAGGGTCGAATTAAGGAGAGGACAGGCACGGCCACTGCTCTGCCTGGGGCCTCCATAAAACAGCAACCCTCACAATAAGGATAAAAGGTGTCCAAATTATGACGGGTTAACCACTTCTACAAATTTTTTTCGCATTTCTACCGAATACACTTGCACAAACGTAAATGGTATTGTTTAAATTGTTAATGCGGTTATTGAGTTTTTAACAAATAATATTTCACTTAATTATTATATTGTTTTTGTGAAATAATTTTGATTGTTAGCGAAAATTTTTAAGAAGGTAATTAAGGGGCCTTCGATTTTTCTCGGCCTCAAGATCACTGAGTCCGGTCCTGGCTATGTGCATGTCTATATGACGGCGAAAGTGGTTTGCAGTGCTTGGCTCTGATGAAAGAAGCTGCATTGCACTGCCTTCCTTCTGTTTTTGATATAACCTCGCATGGTTTGCTAGCATACCGAGATTCAAATTATCTCTCATTATCCATTCAAAGAATGAATCAAATAAATTTTCATCGCAAAAATAAAAATTGAATTCTATGATTTAGATTTTATGAATTTGAAAATAATGGGGTTGTTCATATGAATATAAAAAGTAATCAAATTTCACAATTATACAAGTCCATATATATGAAATATAATAAGAAAAAATAGTTTTTTATTTTAATTTTCACTGTCAAATGAACTGAAAATTAATTCAGTAGTTCACAATTTGAAGTTGAAACTTTTCTAAATCATTTGCTTAAATAATTCATAACGCTTGAAGCTTATACGAATGCTAATTAGGCAAGCGTAAGAGTGTGTATGTCGCACCGCATTCTTTACACATTCGCGTTCGCGAAATATTGACGTGAGCGGATGAGCATTATGCAAATATGCTATCATATAATAGTCATTGAAAAATTAATAAATTTGCATTCATTTGAGTTTTTTATTAAAAAATGTTATCTGACAGAATATGCTATATTTTATTATGGCTGAAATTTTTGAAAGTGCTTGGTAACTTATTTAAGACCAATTTTTAATTGAGGCACGGTTATTTCTTCGAAAGTACGCCATTGATTCACGCAGAAGTTCAGCATCTCGTCAAAAACTTCGAATATTTGTTGAATTAGTTTCTTGATAATGAAGTGCAAACACGAACATTTAGTTGCACTGTAACTACGTAACTACAAATGTCTAAAACCTAGTATAAACCTAGTAAAATATGAAAAATTATTCCAAGTAATTTAACTATTCCATTAGCAATTTTCGATAATCTTATTTTTAGAAAAACCTAAAAAACGTAAAACAAATTAATAAATTAGAATTTTTTTCATTATATTTCATTTGTGAACAACAATTTAAATTTTATTTCAGTTCAAGCCGCCAATCTTTCCCTATCTTATCATAGCAGCTGAAAGTAGTGAATTTTCAGAACTGATTGATCAACAGCTCTACCAATTCACGCTTGAGCAAGTACCGTTCAAACAACATTAAAACGAACAACATAAAAACAGCTTTTGAAAAGAAAACGAATGAGCAAGAAATCGAACGAACAATTGAACGAGCAAATAACATTTGAACGAACAACTTTCGACAGACCTGCTGGAATTTCCAAAACTGGTTCCAAGCAAAACGACCACTAGAAAACGCAATGTCATATTGTTGACGACTTTTATTATTATTGTTATTTTATTAGAAATATTTTATTACATCTATTACTTTTCATTAGGAGTAATTTACATAATCTGTAAGAAATTGATTTTGATCATGGCTATTATTCAAATTCAACCACAGAATGGTAATGTTTTTGCATTTTTAATCTGCAAAAATTTCAAATTTAATTAATTAATCATATTCTTTAATTTCAACATAACGAAAAATCCGAAATCTTTTCAAAATTGTATCTCAAGCAAAAAGTTATGAACGTCAGAAAATGTTTTAACTGACGCATTTCAAAGCTTTTATAATAAACGTTGCCGTGCGGTGTTCAGTTTATTCACTAACTTTACATGAACCTGTAGTGTACATGCAGACTGTTGTCATAGCAGAACACAGAAACGCATTCACATTCTTGTACGTACCGAGAAACACTGAGAAAATATATAATATATATAAATATATCTATATATCTACACAAATATATATATATGTGTGTGTGTGTACGCGCGCGCGCGTGTGTATGTGTGTTTGTGTGTGTGTGGTGATGTGTATGGTAGCATATATACTGAATTTGTTCGGTTAATTTTTTCATCAACAACAACAAACAACAATCCATCTGAGGTGTATCCATCAAAAACTTGAAAGAAGATGACCTGATAAATCAATTGCGACATCATTTTGAGAACGCTTTTGAGAAATTTTTTTTTATTTAAAGCTCTATAAAAGTATTCTAATAATAATACGACTCGTAATAATAATCGCACCTATTCAATGGCTGACATCATGTCAGTGGTAAGGAATAGCCTACGAAAGAGGCGCTGTATGACCAGATGAACAAACTCGGTTTATTAATTAACGTGAAAAAACAAAATTCATGCTAGTAACGAAAAAATAGACTGTAGTCAGGTATTAACTGTCTTATTTTGAAAACTAAAAAATCGAGATTGTTCAAAATTTCCGATACCTTGGATGTACAATAAATGCAAACAAAGAAATAGTTGAAAAAATAAAATAAGTAGAAGAAAGGCTCTGGCAAGAACCAAATTTCAGAAACTAGGAGAAAAATATTCAGGAGTCGTGACATTCCCTTAAAACTCAAATAAAGAGTACTCAACGCTCGTGTTTTTTAAGTTAATAATAACATTTTCGGGAGTGTAAAAATACGATAGCTAGAAAACATACAACATTAATGCAGTTGGTCAGGAAGCAGCCTAAGTTTTATCTCTCGTATACATCTTGCATTTGCATTACACGCATCCGCCACTTACACACAACAAACAAAAATGCATACATAAAAAATACCTTGGTATTGAACCTAATTTGGGAAAGAATCATAAAATTAAAGAATCATAAAAAATAACGTCCAAGCAACCAACGAAAAGATAGTATCATATTAAACTACGAATATGCTACTCCAACCAAAGAACGTCATTTCTTGTGTTGAAAGACAACTGCACTAGTAAACCAAAATCGATAATGCATCATAGCCATCTAATATATTTGTTCAAATGTAATATTGGTGAGTGTGGGCACCATAATTCCGAATATATTTGTATGACGACGACCAAGTTATCCAGTTATCGATGCACGTACAAACTGGCGCTATAAAAAATCACATGAAAGAGAAACACAAAACTAAAATTACTAGAAAAATCTTGGACCACAATGTTGAAATCTTACAAACAGAAACAGAAGAATCATCGATCATGAAAACACGCAGAAATGTTATATTAAACAAAGTTGAAGATTGTAAAACTAATTAAATGAGCGTTTAGTATTCAATTTGAACAAACAAGAAATCAGCAAAGTAGAGTAGAGACACAGTTTATATATATTTGAGCATCTGGCTACATACACAACGTATCAATTCAAACACCGAAGATGGCATAGGAATATCGAAAAAAGCCAGTGATGACGAGTACTTAAGTACATTTGTACTTAAGTACGTACTTAAGTACAAATGTAGTACTTAGATACTTATACTTAAGTACATATGAAAACCTGCACTCAAATACTTATACTTAAGTACATTTTTCAGTACTTGTACTTATAAGTAATAAATTTTTCCTGTAAGTACCAGAAAAATTTTAAGCAAAAATAAGATAATGTCAACATTTAAAAATTGAAAACTGTGATGAAAACACACACACACATTTTCACATTGACATTCTTGTTTATCTCTCTTATCAACATTTGTTCTTGTTTAGTCATGGATAGCGGGATGTTAAGATAACCATTGGCTAATTGAGTCATTAAAAGGTGGTTAACTCACATCACTCTGACATCTATATATCTATATCATAGACTAACATGATCTATATACACATGCACGCTATATATAGTAGTTATTATATATATATATATATATATATATATAACAATCCTTATAAATATATATAATTATAATTATATATAATCCTTATAATTATATATGTTAAAGTGTTTTTGTTCACATTTTAAATATACGTGTTGGAGTGTTTTTGTTTACATTATAGATATAGGTGTTGAAGTGTTTTTGTTTACATTATAAATATATGTGTTGAAGTGATTTTGATGAAAATGGCTGATAAAAAGATGCCTTTAGTAGTTAGGAACTATTTTAATGAAGTAGTTGAAGATGATGGAGATGTTATAGTTGCACTTTGTG
>NW_008704083.1:4117698-4137698 GCF_000326865.2 Helobdella robusta
AATAAATCTCGAATTAACTCTCCATTAAATTTCTATTTATTGCATTTTCATTTTTATATACAGAAGACACATGGTGAAAATTATCTACAAAAGATGCACGAGGAAGAAAATAAATTAAAGACGGGTAGAAAGCGAGGTGCAGATGAAGAAACTACCACAGTTTCAACTCCATATAAAAAACAACAGCAACTTGACTTATTAAATGTATCATCAATATCAAATAAAAAGGTTGAGGATTTAATAATTAATTTTGTTATCAACGACTTGCAACCACTTTCAATTGTGGAAGGAGAGGGGTTTAAAACTTTGATACAGGGTCTGAACTCAAAAGCCCGAGTTATGTGTACCGAGACATTAAAAGGTATTCTGGCCACAAAGATTACTGATATGAAGAAGACTATTAAAGAGACTCTAAAAAATTTTCAATTTGTTTGCACGACTGCTGACATTTGGACGCAACACTGGAATTCTGAATTTGACTGTTATAGCATTATATATAGTCTTCGCGATAAAGTAAATGTTGTGATGGAACGTTTGCAGCTGCCGAAGTTCAGCAATATAGATTTGAGTTTTCTTAATGAGTGGTTGGAACTGATGAGACCAATTTCACTAGCATTGGACAAGCTCCAAGGTGAGGTTTCAATGGAGTCTTATTTTGGTGCTGTCTTACCAACTATATTTGCTGCAATCTTTTACTCCATCGTACACTTCAGCTCTTGTTTCTGCTCTTCAATGTGGCATGGATAAACGCTTTGGCGATATAATTGACTTTAAAGATATTTCAAGCAACAGCAAGATGAGAGCATTTGTTGTGGCTTCGATCAGCCATCCGTTTTTTAAAATCAGGTGGATAGAATCATCAGTTCGTGAGCAAGTTGAAGACTTGTTTCTAGCAGAAGTGGTCAGAATGAGCAATTCTTCAACAGTTTATGAAGACAGAAATACTAGAGGTTGTACTAGTGCAGATTTTTATGGATTCCACGAACCAAGTTCCGAATCACGATCGAATGAAAAAGTTGAAGGACTGCAATATCTTAGTAATCCTTCAGGCCCGGTTCTTCCATTAGGCAAACTAGGCAGCTGCCTAGGGCCGCCGATTTTAGGGGCCGCCAATTTTGCAAAATAACTTAAATAAGCATCAAAAAATATTTATGGAAATTTAAAAAAAATGAAACAACGTCGTTTTATAAATATTTTTCAAGACGTGTTTCCAAATGTTACGACTGCTTTGCGAATTTTATTAACAGTACCTATAACGGTGGCATCAGCCGAACGCAGTTTTTCCAAATTAAAACTAATCAAGACATACTTACGTTCAACAATGACACAAAATAGACTTGTTGGATTAGCACAAATTTCTATCGAAAATGATATTGCTTCTGAACTCGACTATTCAGCATTAATTGACGATTTTGCAAACATGAAAGCCAGAAAAGTCAAATTCAAATAAAGCAAAAATGAATATTGTAATTTATTCAGATGATCATTCGGTGCACTGAAACTGAATAATTATATTTTACTAGCTAGTAGCTACTATAATTACTTTTTACTTTTATGTTGGGCAGTTCTCAGAAAATGGCATTAATAATAAAATTTGACATACAATTTTTAATTCAATTCAAAGTTCTAAAATCTAAAGTATTTAATAATTTGAATTCTATTTTTAAAATATGGAAAAATATTTTTTATAAAAATTGTAAGAACCTATCCAATAAACTTGGTAAAATATGGGTGGATAAAATATAGGTTCAAAAATAATATTATATATTATGTAATATCAATACGTATATAAAAAAAACTAGAAAAAAAACAAAAATAAGTTTTTCCTCCAAGTCACTGACATTGATATATCATATATCGGTAGAGTAGCCAACACCATAGATGTAGCTCTGCCTAGGGCCGCCAAATGTCTGGAACCGGGCCTGTGATCCTTCATATGATATGGAACAACTCAAAAGGTAATCAATATTTTTCTGTAATATATTATATATGTATAATATGTATATGCTTGATTTTCTAATACATTTTTATTCTCAAGTATTAATAACAAATTAATAATTTGCTATTTCGGTTAACAACTATATTATTGTTCCTTAGGTATCCTGCTGTCGCACAAGTGTTTTTGAAGTACAATACCACTGTGCCATCATCAGCACCTGTGGAACGTATATTTAGCCAGGCTGGAATGATTCTCACTCCTAAAAGAAATCGTTTAAGTGATGAATCATTTGAAACTTTACTTTTACTCAAAAAGAACAAACTCTTTTATTGATGTAAATAAATTACTGTAAATAATGAGTTGATTTCTGAGTTTAATAAATTTATAAATATTTCAAATTAACCATGGTATGTACTTAGGTACTTATGTACTTAGTACTTATACTTAGTACTTATAAGTATCAAGTACACAATTTGCTTTTATATTTAGTACTTATACTTAAGTACTTTTATTACTGAGTACTTAGTACTTATACTTAAGTACATTTTTTGAGTACTTACGTCACCACTGAAAAAAGCTTATTGTTCTATCATGCATAAAATGTACAAAAATTTTGGTTTTGAACTCAAGAAACTTTAAAATAATTTACGAACACCGTTAGAAAAAAAAATCGAAAAGTTAAACAGGAAGTTAACTAACGACGAAAATGCTGTGATTTTCATCAATATATATATATAGTATTATATATATTTTATATATATATATATATATATAACAATTTAAGATGCATGCGACGCTAAGCTTTCTAAATCTTCCCTCACTCTAGCTTTTTTGGTTGCACACGGGACGGCGGCAACCATTCATCAATGCGGGCTCGGTTTCAATGACAATCTCGTCGACGATCGGCTACCAAAATTAATGTTAGCAGGGCTAGGCGAAAACATAAGGTAGAGAAAGTCACATCGTTTCAATATCTAGGGGATGTTCTGGATTATACTGAAACAGCTGAAGCTGCCGTTCGAGCACGCATACGTGCAACCTGGAATAAATGGCATCTCCTTGCCTCTATATTGATGCGACGTGACATCCCACTACAACTACGATCAAGACTTTATAAATCTGTGATACGTCCGGTGTTGTTATATGGTGCAGAAACATGACCAATGACAACCAAACTGGAACAACAACTTCAACCAACCGACATGAAAATGCTTCGATGGATGCAACGAATTAGTTAGTCTGAAAGACCACATCAAATCTACCGAAATCCTGCGTCGTGCTGCTTTAGATGATATAAAGGGCGAATGCCGGCAACACCGACTGCGGTGGTTTGATCATGTCAAATGAAGTGGAAATAGTGGATGTTGAAGTACCTGGCACACTGGAAATAGTGGATGTTGAAGTACCTGGCACACGTCCCAAAGGCCGTCCAAAGAAGTCCTGGTCGCAAACAATCGAGCAAGACATGAAAGCTCTAAATTTAAATGAAATGGATACAACTGATCGTCTAATTTGGCGCAAAAAGTTGATGGCAAAGAAAACAACGTCCTACCTCGGGGAACTGGGTCTCTGGACGCTAAACAAACGAAGATGATTGATTGATTGACTACTTCTTTGTTTTACTTTTCCTCTTCCCTTTTTACGTTAGTACAAGATCGTTACGGTTGTTTGGTTAATAAAATAACATTATTCGTTTTAATTTGTCCGATTTATAATCCGACAACAAAAGCAAAATAATATTAAATCGAACATTCTCCAACAAAACAATCCAACGAATACAAATAACGCAAATACTTTTTATATTTTTATTACATAAATAATGAAATCATTTGTAAAAATTAGGAGCATTTTATAAGACGATAAAATGATTTCTCACGTAGATTTCTATATTTTTCTTCATTCTCCGGCACTATAAATCATCGAATGTGCACGAACAATCGAACGACTGAATTTGTATAATTATGAACTCTTCAAAAACAGCGTTTGTTAAATTCAGTTCAACTTTTTCAACAAGAAAATTGATTAATGTTTAAAAAACGTTTTGAACGAGTTTAAATAAACATCAGCAAACATGTGCAAACAAGATGACATCAATTCCTGCTAGAAAGGTTTGTTTTAATGTATTGTGGCGTTTATATGATGAATCAGCAGTGTTAAGTTGATATTATTTAAATTCTATCGTTTTAATAATGAAGTAATTTACAAAACATTTTATGTTGAATAATGAAAAACCGAAATGGAAACCCTAACGAGTATGATGAGAAGTACTGTCGAAGAAATCTTTAATGACAAACCACCAAAGTTCTATTTTCAAAAAAAAGTTACCTGATCTTCATATTATTTATTTCTAATTTCAAATTTGCTAATGACAATGATGCTGAGCTCGTTTCTGAAGACAACGAGGATGATGATGATGATGTTGATGATGATATCAGTGATGAGGATGAAGATGAAGCATCACTTTCCTCACTGTCGTCACTGAGTTCTTCAGGTCTTATTCATTATTATCAAATGTAATTAAATCTAGCATGCATAATTTTTTTGAGAAAAATAAATAAATAATTCTTTTAAAAAAAATAAATAAATTTACATAAAACACCAAAATAAATCCAATCATATCTTACTTCAGGTTTTTCAATGAATTTTCTTGGACATTTTTGTCTGTAAAATGTTTGGTCAGTAAATGTTTTAAAATTTAAATGCAAAAAGTATTCTGCATAAGGGACAACGTAGAAATAGCAGAAAATTAAAATTTTCAATGTGTTGTTAAATTAACTGATCAATGCAGTATTCTTACTTTGAGCCATTTTTTCAATTAATAATGAGTTGAACTGTTTTACTTGCAGGTTGTTCGGTTCATACATTAGAACTTAAAAGCAAACGTTAATAATCATTTTTTAAAAAGTATGGCAAAAACTAATAAATTATTATATGGAAAATTTATTATAACAATTTAATAAGGTTTAACAGTTCAACCGATTAAACATGTTTTTTGGAAACTTAAGACACTATTCAAAATAAAACTATTCAGATTGTGTATTTCAATATTACTCAAATAATTTCCATGTGCAGTATTATATTATATTTTATTTTGAATAAAAATAAAAAATTAAATTCAAGAACTAACTCATTTGTCCAAGTTTCAAACCGATCTCAAAATCTTCATTCATAATGCAATCTAAGAACTGAATACATAAAATAAGAACTATTTCATTCTTGAAATACATACATGTTAATCCAACAAACTTGATTTTAATGAATAAAACTTTAAGCCAATTGATAAAACAAAAATAAAACATTATTTAAACTTAAATTAATAGAATGCATAATCCATAAAAGCAAACAATATTTTAAAGAATTCTCTGGTAGATTTGTAGATTACAATTGTTTAATTAAGTGTATACTTTTTTGAAAACCTCACTAGAAACAAGAGTGCACTACACAAAAAGTCTCCTTCCAATCTCAATCTACTAGACTTAACTAGGACTAAGTAGGTTAATCTTAAACTTCAAATGCAAATGAACCTGTGGCTGTTGTAGAACTATGTCTATTATATATAGTATAGTTCATTTGTAAGATGAAAGTTCAAATTTAAAAAAAAAGAACTAATACACCGTTAACAAATATTAATTATTGAATTTAAAAACTTCACTTCAATCATCAGCTGGTTAGGTGCTCTCCTTGTTCTTGTTGTATTTTCGTCATCGCAGTCACTATCAATATCAACTTTGTTAAGATTTTCATTTTTTGTTTGTTCAGTATTTGAAAAAATTCCATCACCAAATGACATTTTGTTGACAAGAGATTGAAATAATTTTCTGTTATTTAAATTACGCAATGAAAAGTACATCAAATTTAATTTTATTTACGGAACTGAGATCGGTAACTATGGCGACAAAAAATTAATTCTAAGTTTTACAAATTTGAAAAAATAAAACTAATTCAACCAAATAAAACTAATTCACCAAATTAACAAATTTATTTATTAACAATAAGTATTGTTAAAAAAAATTCAAAATAAATAAATATTATGAAACACCAACAAAAGCTTTTGACTTAAGTGGTTATAATTTCTTTGCTTTTTTATTATAAATATAACCCGTTTCCTGTAATCGTTCATTTCATTTCTCGTTCAACGTTGGCCGTGCCGAGCACGTTTTTGCGTTGTGCTTCTAGTTTTTCATTTTTAAGTATTAGTTACATTGTTGTTATGTACATTCCGTTTATTAGTGTGAATATTTTTATTTAATTTGTTTACTTTTTATTTTCGCTTTGCAAAATGTTGGCATGTAACATGAGGAAACTAACATTTTCTCGTATGATTACCACGTGATCGCACAAGAGATCCAACTCTGATTTACTGCCTATTTTTGCAAACTTTGTTTATAACTTTTATTGTAATTAGCATTAACTGGAGTGGTTTTCCAGCAAATAAGCCGAGCCGGAGGACATTAATTCCTATCGGTCGACTGTTGCTGGGTACATAAAATTTGAAAAGTGTGTATGGGGCTTTTCTAACTGAATTGTATCCAAAGATATTTCAAAAACATTTTAATGGCTGCTGATTTGACGTTGACGTGGCTCGGGTGATGTTTCATACTCCGTGTTTCATATGAATAACGAGGATTATATCATAGTATTCTGACGAGCCACAGTCCAAAAGTACCGCATGTAATTTTTTTAGCGGTGGAACCGCGTGCATTGTAAAAGTTTTAAACATGTAGAGGGTCATATGTGAGGGATAACGTGTATGATTATATGTGTTTAAAAAAATAGTGCATATTTCAAGTAAGCGAAATGCGAGTATTCCTAACAGTTGAAAAAAAATGGTTGAGAATTTAAGGCTAACTGCTGATGGCTACTCGCAGGCAAGATACATATTGTCATCTTTGATATATTTTGCAGAGTTTTATCAGGTGGCCAATAAAGTAATTTTTTAATAACGACTAAGAAACAAGAAAAAATTCCTGTGGCAGTTCGTCCGTTTGATGTGCTTAAAAAAGGAAAAATAAGAATGATGTGACGTGATAGATTTGCGAGATGATGTCTTATTCGTTCCAATAACTTTCGATTAAGTAAATGGCGTTACCTCTCTGTATTTTGACTAGCGCGATTGGGTAGAGCAAGTAGTGTTGTGTCAGGCTGACGTAAAAATACCATATCGGCTAATATGCACGATTTTTCCTTACTTAAGTTGATGTGGCTTATTCAATATATGTATAGAATAAAATCATTTTTGCGGAGTTCTGTCGTGAAAATGTTTCTTTTGCATATTTATTGCTTATGCTTCGTTCGTATGTATTCAGAATAAAATAATGTGTATATGGGATACGTTTAACTGTCTTTGATTGCCGCATTTAACTTTTCAATTATCGTTCACTCTTGTTTGATGAGTCTTGCTTGTGTAGCCGACCGAGCGCTTGAATCGGCAACTTTCTGTTGAATATTATTCTTTGTCAGAAATAATTCGACAATTGTTCGTCATCATAAAACTATCAGAAATGAGGGAACAAACGCCACTCAGTAGGTAAAAACTAAAAAACCATAAAAAATATAACCGGGCCATTTTAGGCGGATTTTAATAGTTTTAAAATTATTTTTATTTTTACGTTAAATTAAACTAATTTTAATTGTTTTAATTTTTAATCTAAGAATCTAATGATTAGATTTTTAGATTAACAATTAACATTAGATTCTAATGGCTAATAATCTAATTATAAAGTTAATCTTAATGTTCATCATATTCAATTTCAATTCACCATTATGAAAATTCCATTAATTTATATTTCGATATTTTAATATTGCTTCGTTTAATACTTTAATTTTTTAATTTAGTTGAGTAAGTAGTTAGCCAATGCCAATGCTTTTAAAAAATTAAATACAATCATTTTCAAATTTAGGTAGTGCTTTATTTATTTCAGCCTTTTATGAAATAAATAAATGATATAAATAGCAGGTAGTCTAGCTTGAAAAAACTATACAATGAAATTTTTACTTTGACTCCTTTTTGTCTTTAAAAGTCTATTTCTTAATCACAATGAAAAGGCAAATGTCAAAGCTATTGGTTTTTTGTTAGTTTTTAAAGAGACAATAGCTGCTCACCTTTTACTGGTTTGATTTGAACTAAAGTTATGTAATTTAATTGTATTCCATGATTTATACCAATTTTATGTTAAAGTAATAATTTTACATTATTATTATTATTACAACTTATGTAGCGCCAATTAAAATGTAAAATTTATCAAAAGCGCTCTCAAAATGCAAAAACAAAAACAAATGTTAGGATGAAAACAAATAAGTCTTTAACAGCCTTCTAAATGTCAACAAATTCAGACTAGGATCCCGTAAGTGGCTTGAGAGATTGTTCCATATCCTAGGAGCCAAAACAGCAAAATTTCTAGATCATATTCTTAACTGGCTTGTCTGTACTGTCAGGTAATTTGACTCATCAGATCGCAAATTGACATAATGAGGTGCCCTTCGTGTTGTTTTGTCTATCAAATATCTAGGTGCACAATTATTGATGCATTTAAAAATTAATACACAAGTTTTGAACAGAACAGAACCAATGTAGTTGCTTTAAAATTGGTGAAACATGGTCGTATTTAAAGGCGCCAGACACAACTCTAGCCGCACAATTTTGAATTGACTGTAACATCCCAAATGATTTTTCTGGTAAGCCGTTGAACAAACTGTTACAATAATCCAAACGCGAATGGATGAATGCATGCATTAACATCTTAAGAGTATTTTCGTCTAGCGATTTTTTTTATCAATTTCAACCTATGTAGTTGGAAGGTGCAAACTCTCATCAATGATTTTATGTGATGATCCAACGTTAACTTAGAATCAATGTTAACGCCCAAACTTGAAGCATTTGTACAGAATTCCACTTTGACATTATCTATATCCAGTGATGAGATATTTATTCTTGAAAGCTGTTGCCAGGTTCCTACCGGTAGTAGTTTTGTTTTACTCTGATTAAGTTTTAGTCTGTTTTTAATCATCCATTTATTGACCTCTACCAGACAACGTGTTAAGTTGTTACCCATCTCATCAAACTCCTCTGCCGGGCAACTAACAATAATCTGTATATCATCAGCTAAGGCATGCCCGGTGAATCCAAAGGACTTGATGACATCCAGGATCTCATGTGTGTACAACAGAAACAATATTGGTCCCAACACCGACCCCTGAGGAACTCCAAACTTTATGTTCTTAATTCTAGACCAGGTTTTATTGTAAAAAATCTGTTCAGTACAATTTTAAAAATATGATGTGAACCATGCGAGTACTGTTCCCTTTACACCAAAATCTTCACATAATCTCCGCAGTAGAATATCATGATCAACACAATACATATACATACATATATATTTAGAAAACTCATTTGATAAAGTAATTAAACCATATTATTTTCTGCTTAGTCGTAAATAGAGTATGCTATTTTAAAATAACAAAAAACTGTAAACACCAAAACCTAATGTTTACCTTTACGGCTACTTTCCCCCCATTCATCTTAAATCAGTTTATAAATAATGGTTCAAGTTTTATCTCTTGTTTTTTTCATTTACACTTGCTTATGTCTTCTTTATTTTTTATTGTTCATGGCTTTGTAAGTGCCATTTGCACATCAACGTTCAATAGAAATTTTGACTACACTTTTTGAAGACACTTGAAAAAATTATAATGAGGTATGGTAGTGCCAAAGCTGCCTCAGTTTTTGACATTTCATTTTGAGCAATGCTTGGTCTCATTGATATGGCTTGTCTGTCTAATTCGTCTACTTAGTGTTTTTTTAAGGAAAAATATTACTGGAAGATTTCATCTCAATATAAGAAAACTAATGTTAATTTTTTTTGTTTGTGATAAAATGAACACACAATGAGTCATGCTCTGATTGAATATTGCTGAGACCTCTGAGAATTTTTTATGATAGAATTTTAAATAACAATAGTATCCATATTTCCATAAATCATGTGCTTTTCTGAAAAAGATTTATTGGCTGATTTACAAACAGCCTTCTAATGTATGGAGTTACAAAAATAATTCAAACTATTTTGGTGAATCAAAAAGAATTTCTTGTTTCTATCATGCCAATGTTTTTTTATGAACATACTTTTTTGATTTAATCACGTAATTTCATGATCTTATTCCAGATAGTTATGATTTGAAAGATGAGGCTCAAGCCAAAGAGTATTTAGATAGAATTGGTATTGAATATCGTTTTCAGTGTTATAATGAAAATTCACCAGATGGTTGTCATCGGCTAGGAAGTTTCCTGGAAACAGTTTTGAAAGATTGGCAGAAAGCGTTTGCAGTTTTTCAATTTAATTGTTCAAAAAATAAGCATGGGCCTAGTTGCTTTAAAGTGGGAATCTTTAATCTTGCTGGAAAAGGTTTTATAAAAAATTGATATTCCACCACTCAATTTCTATTTAAATATTTGTTACTTGCACATTTTAATGTTAATAAAAATACAGCCACATTTTTTAAGTTTTCTCCGTTTTTTAATCCATTCACCTTATTTATTATTCTGAAAAAGTTAATGTGCTATTGCTTGCAACTATTTTTAAACAGTTTTTAAATTTATTTTGTATTTCTTTCATATCTATTATTAAGGCATTTTGGTTGGTGTTCATAAACAAATAAATATATGCTTGTTATTATGTTTAATAAAATTTTAATCACCAGGTTGTGATATGAACCAATCGAAAGCGTTTGAGTCGTTTGAAAGAGGATGTGAATACAGAGATGGTCCCAGTTGCCACAACTATGCTCTTATGCATCAGGAAGGCAAGACAAAGGATAAAAAAATAGATTTTAAAAAAGTGGAAGAAAATTTGACCAAAGGTTGCAGCTATGGTGATGCACATAGCTGTTTTAGGTTGAGTGCTTTATATTTAAAAGGAGAAAAAGATGTTCCACAGAACAAAGAACTTGCTTTCAAATATGCTGTTATTTCTTGTGAACGTGACAATCCCTATGCATGTGCAAATGTTAGTCGTATGTATAAATTGGGGGATGGAGTTGAAAAAAATGAAGAACAAGCCATACGTTACAAACAAATTGCCACAAACTTGTATAATAGTGCTAAAGAAAAACCTATTTTGTCTGGCAATGAGTGGTGAATTTATTATTTGTTATTAGGTTCATAATCTACGCTTATGTTTGTGATCATTATTTATGTTTATATAAAAAAAGCATGTAATTTTTTTTATTGGCGAGAATTAGTATGTGGCTTTTCACGTTAAATTTCTTTGTTTTAACTGATTTAACATTTTGGTCTTGATCACATGGCTTTCCAATAATCATAATCATATTCTTGTTGGTTGACAAGCGACATCTTCATGTGACAACGTGTGACGCCAACACCTCTTAAGCTTTCGTTGCATTGCAGTATAATTATAGAAAAATGCAATAACACATTTTTTGTACTGATGATTCTTATTGTTAAATGCCGCTGGTTTCATTTCATCTAACGTTTCTTGTAACAATGATATAAAAGATTATTTCCTGATGTTGTCAACGCATGCGTGTAAAACGTTTTTTACTAGACATAATTGTTGGCTCAGCCTTACTCTCGTTGCATGCTGCAGTCAAATGAGTTTTTTAAAAACACTCAAAGAATTTTTCAATGAAATGTCATATTAAATCGTTGTTGTAATGTCTCTTATTATATGTCGCTGTTTATCGGTATACGAAATATGACCGTTAAATAAAATGAATGTCCATGCTCGAAACTTCATTGCGGTCACTTCAATCCCGTCGCGATTATCAGAATTAGGTTGGCAAGCTTTTATATGAATACGTATCGAAACAAAGATCTAGTATGTAATTTTATAATTTCTTTCAATTTCGTAGATTTATTTATACTGTGCTGTTGTTTACTTTTAAAGTTCCTTACATCGCTCAGGCCAGCAATGTACGATTTCAAATACTTTCTGTCAGTTTTCATAGGGTTTGGCTGTGGATGTGGAGTTGCTTGGGCAATATTAAGAAGACGGAAGGTTCAGTTAGTTGCAACCAGAATACCTTTTCTAGAAAATGGTAATGAGGTTTGTTTTCTTTTCCCTACCTATCTTCTTGTGCTTGTTTTTACTTCAGTTATAATTAGTGGTAAAAAATTTACAAAAGCGTGCGACATTCTAATTATAATTTAATATAATTATTTATATATATATATATTTATTTATTCCATCGTCTACTCTATCAATAAATAAATCTATTGATTGATTGTACTTTATATCTGTAAAAGTATAAAAAAATATAAGATTCTAAGAGAGTTTTAACGGTTAAAATTTAACCTAAAACTCTAGGAGGCTAGTTTTAGGATATGATGACATCTATCTCTTTGATCAAAGTTTGACAAAATTAAATTTTTAATTTGGCAAATAATGTTTTTTTTTTAAATTTAAATTTACTTTTAAAATGATTAATGAATTAGATATTAGAGAAAGTTTATTTAAATGTCACTTTTATTTTGATTTAATAAATTAAATGTTTTTTAATTTAACTGAATTATCATTTTATCATTAATTAATTAATTTAATCAATAATTTAATTAATTCATTAATTATAATGAATTTATGAATAATGAATATTGAATATGAATAATGAATTTAATAACGGCTGGATTATTTTTTATGTCACTTCTGTGATGTTATACGTTTTTTGCTATTTAGTTTTTTTAATAATAAATATTCAACCATCTGCTGTTTTATTACTTCACTGTGTCCCATAGTGACATGTGAAACATTTTCAAGTTGCTTATTCTCTACTATACATAGTTTAGTAAATTTACATTATTTAAATTGTAGTTGAATGATCTGAAAAATGTTTTAATTATGGAAAAACCTGTTATAGAAATTTAATGTCATATTGATGCTTGATGATTCTTGAAATAATTTTTATTAAACTTATAAAATTTAACTTTTGTCATTATAAATTGATAGAATTTAATTACATGTTTTTTGTATTAAATTATTGAAAATAATGATTGAAGTTACTAAAAAATTTGAATTACTAAACCATATTTCGTTAATAATTTTTTTAGCCCGAAGCCTCTGAAATGGGAGACAGCGGAGAATGCAAGTTGGTGTTGGTTGTAAGGAATGATTTAAAAATGGGTAAAGGCAAAGTGGCAGCTCAAGTATAAAACATTGTTTCATCTGCCTCATTCATCTTTGTCTTCTATCTCATTTGAAACTTGTGGCTAAATTTTGTTACAAATTGTTTTATTACAGTAATCATTATTATCATTTTGTGGTACATCCTGTTTAAGTTTAACCGAAATTTACGAAATTTACGCTAATGTGCTTGAACATAAACTTAAATATGCTTTATTTACTTTTAGATTAAGCCATACATTGTTAAAAACTTCCAAAAAGTGACTTTCAGAATTTAATGTCAGGGGTGCTCAGCTTTCAGCATTTGTTATTCTGACCTTCATTTATAATCTTGAAGAGCTAAACTTTTGATTTTTTGTTTACAACACTGAATTGTTATAAAATAAATTTTTCTCTCCGAAACAAAAATTTGCACTGGAAGCATTTGTGACTAAAAGATTTTTTTCTATTATGATCTGCCTCATCACAGTTAATTGTTCTTAAATAAAACTGCTTATGATTGCAGCATTCATTTAATTGGATTTTTGATGAAAATAAACTGTTTGTTTGCAACTGCATGAGTTATTGAAAATTTTTTTTTAAATTAATTTCACATTTTAGGCTAATATATTAAAAACATTTTTTATAAACAGTGTTCACATGCAGCTGTCATGGCCAATGAATATTTGATGTTGAACTTTCCAGAATTATACAAAGAATATAAATACAATGGACAACCAAAAGTTGTTGTCAAGTGTGACAGTGAAGAAGAATTGTTAGTCAATTTTGAAGTTTATTGACATTAAATAAAATACTAACATTTGTTGATTGAAATCCTTTTTAATAGTTTTGAGCAATTCAATGGAAAAATAAACTAAATCATTAGGTTGATTCAGAAAATATTGTTAGGTTTATTAAGCCTGAAGGACTACGTTTAAACCAAAAAGTTTTGTAAACGTTCTTATTAACATTGGAGGCAATATATTTGCGTAAAGTTGCACAATCTTTGTTTAATTAAAAACAAAAAATAAAAAGATTCCACTTTAAATTAACCAGTCAAGTACACCTACACCTCTGTTTATTGTCCACTTCTTACAAACTTGTCTGCTTTTACAGCTATTTTTATTTTCAAAGATTCTAATTGCAAATTTTTATAGTTAGTCGCTTACCTTATTTTGACATCAACAGGCTGAGGTTAGCTGCCCAGGCAAGGTTGTTACGTTTACCAGTCAGTATGGTACGAGATGCTGGCAGAACACAAATTGCTCCCGGCAGTAAAACAGTTGTTGGCATAGGACCAGGTTGGCATCATAGTTTCTAATTTAAATTTCTTCCTATGATCAGTTATTTTATGTGATGAAATATTTTTGATACGATCGTTTACGTCAAACGAGGACTCAGGTCGGCGAGTTAACTCGGTCGTCGGTAAAAGTGCCAAGTCTTCTCGTGCAGTTTTGCGGTGGTCTGGTTCGAATACTGTCTGTCCGAAACTCAAACGCTATCGTACGCCATGCGTGTGTAATGATGTACTTGGGCGTGCTTACATATTGTATGTATACGTCGTGTGCTATGGAAAGTTCAGTCTTTGTGCCGTGTGGCACAAAAAATTTAAAGCGTTTATGAAAACTTGAATGGGCTCTGTATAAACTAATATAATAATAATTACATAAAATGCTTTTTTTTATTTACAGGTCCGTTGGATTTAGTTAATAAAGTGACTGGGCATTTAAAATTGTATTAATATTAATGTACTGATTTTTATTTCTTTGGAGAACTCGATGTTTAATGAGAATAAAATCTTGAAATGCTTTCACCATTCGTGCATCAAATAGTTGATATAATGTTCTTTTGATAAACCCAAAGTTGACCGCAAAGAAATCTTATAAGCTGGTTGGCAGTATAAATCACGGTTAATTTAATTAACAAATAGTTAATAAAGCTAAATATTTAATCGATTTGCTATGTTGAGTATTTGAATTCGAGTATGCCGAAATAATTTTGTTAACATTTGTCCACGGTCTGATTCATTGTTGTAACTGTCCCGACCGACGACGAGTTCGTTTAATCCCAGTGAAAATTTATTTTTTATGTTTATTTATTTGAAGGATAAGCAAAAAAGATAAACTTGTGGATAGTCCACTCTTAACTAAGAATTCCAACTGTAAATGGAACAGAAATGTCAAATAAATACATACACACAAATTCTTACTATAAATGTAACAGAAATGTCAAATAAATACATATACACAAACGCATGCTCACACGTACATCATCCTATGAATACTGTCATATACGTCAGAATGTGACAGAATGTATATGTCAAAAAGAAAGACCTTCTAAATTATCGATTTAGTTATTTATAAAACAATAGTTAATTAATTAATTAATCAATAATCAACGCTAATTAATTTTACTAATAGAAGTTAATGTTCACAAAATATCAAATTAACGGATAAAAATTTACTAACGTTTATCGCAAATACAATAGAACAAAACAACGCAGTGTAAAATAACAAATATCGTCTTCAACACTAACAATCGATCGCTTTCTAAAATCAAATATTCAATAACCACCATTCAATATCTCGCACGTCTTATACACCCGTTCCACCGACGCTTCTCGAACGTCCTAGGTATCTCGCTGTCAGAAGGTTCTAGTTTCTCCTCGAGCTGTATGCGCCTCTAGCGAATATATTTGTGACGGTTATAAAAATGTGGTTGGTTTTAAACAACGCGATGATTTTATGAAATCTAATTTTTGTCCAAAAGTTCAACTGTTTAATCTGTAAATGTAACCAGGCCTACTGTTATATTTGATGATGTTAGCTGTTGTTATATGTGTGCCGATTTAAAATATTGAGCGGCTCACAACGTAAAACGGTTCCCAACATTAAAATTAAACCTGCAATTACGCTCAGGTACGCGCCTTCAAACAGCGAATGAGTGTGCTGACCCAATGTTGAGAAGAACCGTTAACTTGATTGGTTGATTGATTGATAAATGGTTGAGATTGAAATTGATTAACCAATAGGCTGAACAAGTTTTCTCAATGAGAACCTTATTTCGTTTATGGTTGGCAGAAGCTACGTAAAGTGTTAGGCAATAGGCATAAGACATTTTCAAAATTGTTAACTATGGAACTTTTTGCTGAAATCGACCCATCATATTGTTTCAGTCCGATGCTTTGCTTAGATTATATTTAAATTTTATCTGGAAACTTATAAAAAAAAACCCATATAGGAAAATCATCAAGTGGTATACAAACGTTCCTTGCAAAAGATTGCTCATTGATGCAAATGCCTCCATGTCTTCATCATTATTCTTGCCAGATTTCGTGCACACACAATGATGAAGACATGGAGGCATTTGCATAATTTTAAACGTTCAAGCTAACTCGCCATCGGTATTCTAATTTTTAATTCTGGTTAATTTATTACGAAATATCAATAACATTTTATTATTACGGACAAAGAGGTTTGCAATGCAGATGCAGCTAAGTCGTCACAGATGTTGTGCAACAGGACAGGCAGGGATTAAATGAGTGCACTCGTTGCATAGGCGGATGAAGGTTGTGCGCACGAAAGTTGTGTGTACGTGAAATCTCTGTTTGTATTTTATAGTTACATTTATTTTTAGTTACATTCATCCTTCTAAGTTTACATTAATTTGTTTTAATAAATCTAAACACTCTATTACTATTCCTCCTATTATCTTACCTGATTCTAAAACTCTTGATGTCTCATAAGTTTCGTAGTCTAGGTTTTATCTTTGATTCTACTATGTCTCTCTCTTCTCAGATTAATAGTGTTGCTAGAAGCTCTTACTTTCATCTACGTAGAATAAAAAAACTTTTGCCTTTCCTTGATGATCCTACTCTTCTCCTTCTTGTTACTTCGTTAGTCTTATCTAGGGTTGATTATTGTAACTCGCTCTACTATGGTCTTCCTGACTCTATACTCTACCCTTTAAGTAAAGCTTTTAACTCTGCTGCTCGTCTAGTTGCTCGTGCCCCTTTCTTTTCTCATATATCTCCACATCTTGTTCTCTTGCACTGGCTACCTATAAAATATAGAATAATTTTTAAAATTTGCACGTTCATGTATAAGTCTCAATCTAAATTATTTCCTAAGTATTTATCAGATATATTAATTGAACCTAAACGCCCCGGTTTACGATCGTCTTCTCGCTTTTTCTTAACTCGTGTTAAACACTCTTTTGCCAAATCTGCTTTTGCTTTTTCTGGTCCTTTTCTCTGGAACTCTCTACCTACTTCTCTAACTATTTCTCCATCACTTGCAAAGTTCAGAGCGGATCTCAAGACCCATCTGTTTTCAAAATTCATTGAGGAGCGTTGTTGAACATTGCGGAAATAGCGCTTTATAAGCTAATTGATTGATTGATTTCCCACACATTCAAACACAATAACAAATGCACACATACACACACAGGCACACAACATGCACACAGTACAACACATAAGTGTTTTATTTATAATCTATAATGATTTTTTGACATCACCATTATGACGCATGACAACTATTTTTTTGTGTTAATTGAAATTAAACTTAATTGATTTTGTAATATTTTAATTTGGTTAAACATCGTCGTTTGTTGTGTCCATCTCCTGGCTGGAATTGAAAATGAAAATTTACTATATTTTTAAAGAATTAACTTTCACACATTTTTAAAAAATTGTTTATAATTATCTCAAAGATTTCATTTATTTTATTTGAAAATATATCTGTTAACTAATTTTTAAGATATTTTCATTTTTTTAAATTATCATTTTAGTGCCAAGATTAATGTTCAAAAAACGCTCAAACCAACATGATTTATCTTGAAAAATGTCATATCCTAAAATAAATTATCAGTTGTAGGTAAATTTTTGAGAAAGTAGGCGCCAGTTATGTTTGCTGGCTTTTGGATCCGAGTTAAGTTTCAACAATACAACTTTCTTCACGTCACTTGGTTGTTGCTTGCTTTGCTGTTCTGCTCACCAAATCACTTCCTTCTTGACAAGAATGCTAAAGTATTTGTTCAGCTTGAATTTTGAACGATGCAGCCTAACTTTAAAATATAAAGTGTGCTTAGCAATGTTTAAGAAGATGTAGAATGAATTATATTTACGATTAACTAATGGTCTCGATAGCTTTTGTAAGTGTGTATTAAACGGGCTTCAAATCATTTTCGATATAATCAAATCCGATAAAACTTTGCGGACGAATGTTGTATCACCCTTGAGTCGGCAATCTGTTGCTCAGGTCGACGTGTAATCAAACACGCATATGCACATGAATGCATATTACGCTGCCAGCTTGTTTTATTTTCAATCGTTTGTGTATATACTAGTGAGATGCGTTTATCATGCGATGTGAATTGTAGCTAAGAAAGATTTCTACAACAGCTGATCCAGTAGATTTAATTATTACATTTCTTTGGTTTTGTTTTCAACATCATCGTACAACTCGGATACGTTCGCATTCGTATCAATCGTCGAGTGATTCAGTCAAATTAACGAGAAGCCAGTGTAACATCTGACATGTTTTTGCTCTGAATAATTAACACGAACTTCACACACACACACACACACCTAACACACACGCATACAAACATACATAAATAAAAATTATATATACATATATTTATATATACATATATTTAAACTAAGTCCTAAGAATGAAGGCTTCAACACTGGCTATATCACATCTTCCCATTGGCGCGTAAAATTCTGCAGAAGATTTTAATGTGGAATTAGTGGAATTTTCGTGTGTGACGTCGTTAGGTGGTCCAGGCCTCACACCTATATAACAAAGTAGAAAGCACCACAGCTTTGAATACAACAATCGTGGTATTCAAGAGGCACACTGCTCTTTCCACATCCGTCTGTTCAATTTACCAAATGCACCTCCTGCTTTTGCAAGCCTGGCAGTGAGGCAGTGACGTCATTGTCATGGCCATCACAGTTTGAATGATCACCTTGAAGATATTGACGATGAAGCCACTTTTACAATTCTGGGGCACTGATTAATTTTTCCAAATGTCCTATAAACCTCGACCAGGCAGAAAATTTCAGCTGGCAGCCTGCAGCCTATCAACACGCGGGGCTCCGCCTGAGACCATTGGGTGTATTGTATTTTCTATTTCTTTTAGACTGGGTGAGTTGCGGAGATATTTTCAGAGCTCCAATCTGGTATCTCTGACAGACGCGCGCACACACACACACACACACAAACACACACAAACATATGTATATAATATAAGAGTAAGAAGCAATATATATCGTCTGCAATAACATCTTGTTATACTATTGAACGATCTCCCATTGACTTAATGCACGTATCAACAACTGTTACACATCCTTTTATCATTCTTTCCTGAAATATTTATTTTAAATAAAATAAATAGCCAAGTAATAAAACGAAAATAATCAAATTTAAGTTAATATATCATAGATTTGCATATAAATGTTATTTAATGGTCCTCTGTCAACCAGGGCTAATTTTGTCATTTTAGGACTAATTTTCCGAACATTTTGGCTATTAATTTGGAACCAACTATTTTTCTTTTGATGTGGTCATTTTGTTTCACTCTTCTCTCTACATTTAAATAAATTGTATTTCCTCCATAACATTATGATAAAAGATCCTAATGAGCTAGACTCGTAGAGTTTGAATGAACAAAGTTTTTGTAATCAGGCTAATTACCAAAAGATGTGTTAATTTGTTATTAAAGCTTCATTGGCTGGTCCATAAATCATTCATTAAACATTATATGCCATCTGTAAGACGTTTGTTTAAAATTTATTACAGTTAATTATTAACTATGTGAAACGTTGTCCCATGCTTATATCTCCGTTCTAATCTAATCATTAATTTTCAATAGTTTTAATTCAAACTTCAAATTTAATCAAAAGTTCGATTTTAAAGATCTTAATACTTAAGGAATGTTCTAAC
>NW_008704083.1:4140198-4144958 GCF_000326865.2 Helobdella robusta
TAAATTGTGGAAAAAATATAAGCAAGTGTTAAAATGGTTAGCGAACTAGCTCAGTCAGTAGAAAGTGCCATATCTCGCGATGCTATTACGCGATGGTCTGGTTCGAATACTGTCTCTCTTATACTTAGACTATCATGCGCCATGCGCGTGTGATGCGGTGTTTGCGCGTGCATGCATGCATGCATGCATGTAAGTAAGTATGTATGTATGTACAAACTCGAACATAACGAGCGTTCAGCGAGAGTCTTCAGAGGAGGTAAGTATGTATGTATGTACGTATGTATTTATGTACGTATTGTATGTATGTATTTATGTATGTATGTATGTATGTATGTATGTATGTATGTATGTATGTATGTATGTATGTATGTATGTATGTATGTATGTATGTATGTATGTATGTATGTATGTATGTATGTATGTATGTATGTATGTATGAACCCGTTTTGATGAACAAGCCATGGTTAGGCATGCAATCGTTTCCGAGTTCAACTTTTATCTATGTCCCTGGTCTCGCACAGTCAGGTATCTAGCAGCTCCATCCAGAATGCAAAAGGTATGTATGTATGTATGTATGTATGTATGTATGTATGTATGTATGTATGTATGTATGTATGTATGTGCGTCAGTCTTTTTGGCATGTAAGCAGTTCGGTGTATGTCGGAACTACATAACAACAATAAAATAGTAAACATAAATAACACAATAAAAAATTAAAAAAAACCATTAACCATTCCTTTTATTTAACGCGTTGAAAAGAAGAAAATCTGTAATTTTATGTCTTTCATTTGTTTTACTATATATTTTCCTCATTTCTCTATTAAAACACATGTGTTTTTAAAGTTGAGAAATTTTATCGAACGAGAGAAGTTACTATATTTTATCCAATATCACCCTGGATTTTGGATTTTTCATGATTCATTCAACTCAGATGTAGTTAACAATAGATTTTCAACAAATAACCAAAATGGTCTTTCAAACTAATATCCTTATTAATAAAACTGCTTAATGCAAGTTGTGTTCGCTTAATTTTTAAAGCAGATTTGTATAACTTTTTGAAAAATTAGTCAATTTTAGAGTATTTCTTGCACAAAATAAGTTTTTTTACTTTATTATTCAGCTCTGACAAACGCAGAACTGTTCATAATTATTCGTCATTCTATAATTATAATTATACTATTATGCCATGAAGGCACTGTACTATCAACATCACACGGCCTACATACATGCCTTATATCCCACAAATCACACCAAACAACTAACTTATCTGAACAATTTTGCAACAAAATTTGATCATCAAGTGATTTAGCCACAGTAAAAAGTTTAGCATCATCAGCAAATAAATACAAATCAGTCAAAGCATCATACAGTTCAAATATATAATTCACATATATTATAATCAGGACAGGTCCCAAGACGCTGCCTTGTGGGACACCTATCAACACATCAGAACATTCAGAAAATTCATTATTCAAAGCAACCGGAAAGTTTCTATTCTTAATATATTCCTTAATTCAATTTAATACACTAATATTCAACATACACAGCTTCAAAATTAATTTTCCATGATTAACCTTGTCAAATGCTTTTTCAAAAACCGTGTACAGCACATAAATTTCACAACCCATATCAACTGCCTCAGACCATACATTCATTAATTCTAATAAATGAAGAGAAGTAGAACGACCTTTTAAAAACTATATCGATTGATATCAAATAATTTGTTTCCTCAAAATGATCTTAACAATCAAAAGTCCTTAACAATCGCTTCTATAATTCTAAAATCGCACTCTTCTCATACATATATATATATATATATATATATATATATATATATATATATATATATATATATATATATATATATATATAGCCGATATTATGCTTGTCTTTCAATCAGCTGGTAAAGTCGCATCGCTTAAAGATTTTGTGTAGAGATGACATAAAAAAATGACAATAGAAGTGGTACATTCTTTTAAAACCTTCGAAAATATCTTGTCACAATCAGCGGATTTTTTAACATTAAGTTTTTTTTAACTTATTTTAACATGTGAATGTTTGATGTCTGATAGTTTCTTTCGGATGACTTCTAGCAAGTATCAAATTTTTATAACATGAAAGCGTTAAAAAAATAAATCAAATGATCGAATAGGCTACTAGCTATTTAGCGCAGTAAAATAATATTTTCAAACAAAACTGCATTAAGTTGTGCTGTTATTAAACTTAACAATAATAGTAACAATAATAATATATCAATATAATCACCAAAAATATTACTTCTACAAATAATTTTAATAATACAACCACCACTACCTCCGCAACTGATAGCAACAAAAATGATAATAATATTAACAATAGAAATGAATGAAAATGCTAAAATATATTCTCACTCCTCATCGCATTCACAGTCGCTTATTGTCCAGGGCCTGAAATTGAAGTAGCTATATTTCATGCTGAGTGAGGCTATCGTGTCGTTGCAGTGGTCGTGAATCATGCAACAACGGTCGATTTTCTTAAAGTAACCCTCGGCAACGTTTGATGCTCTTGAAATGTTTCCAGGCCCACACCACGTCGTTCCGTAGGGAATAGCCCACCTCTGTGCTCCTATACCGGCTGACAACATCAGAATGCAGAGACCGAACATCATCCATGAATTATCGAGTTTCAACATTTTCCTCTATTTATTTATTTAAATTTTAAACGATTTTATTCACAAATAATATTTAGTTTGTAAAAATTTAATCAAACATCAATAAACAACAGACGGAGCTTTATTTAAAACCAGCACTCGTATCCAAGTATTATAAATGGGGAAAGAATCACACGTGCTCGATCAAAGTTTCTAAAGTGCAAAGTTTTGATTCGCAGGCCGTGTTTATATTTACAGTCTGTTGTGCTGAGCCGTCTATCAAACCGATGACTCATATATATATTACAGTAATTTTTGAATTAGTTGATGTTTGATTGCACTTGAATTTTATAAAACAGTACTTCAATTTTTTTGTTTCTGTACGCTATTGTGCGTTTGAAAATAAAACAAAACGATTTTATATTAGAAAATTTCTATGTATTAAAGACATAAAATGATCATGAAAAAGCTTTGAATTTTGAAACGTGATAAACAACCCTTTGTTACACGTGAAATGTCATTAACTGTTCTGAAAAATCGTTTTATGTTTTTAAATTCAACGTTATTAACAAGGAGTTCGAAGAAAAAAACCACGAAATTTTGAAAGCTACGACGGACAACCCATAGTAATTTGATTTGGGGTGTGAATTAGTTACGCTAACAGAAAAATAATACTAAAGTTTTCCACGAGTAACTTAAAAAATAGTGACAAGAATATGAGTGAAACCAACTACTCGTTTAACTTGAAAATAATGACAGGTATGGATGATGGAACCAACTAAATACAAGTCTTTAATTAATTGGCAATGTAAAAAGATATGGTTTAAACAATAAAAATACGTTAAAAAATATTGAAACGTTGAAGTAAAAGAACAAACAGCAGTAACATGATCCTGCCACAACAACACCTTAATGTGTCATCCAGTGAGGACAACAAACCACATGCAGTCAATTAAATGATATAATTTCTGATTAATTTCAAATAAAGAAAGCAATGGATTAAATAAGGAAAAAACTCACTAAGGTAAAACAAGATTGCTTCCTGTAAATCAAATAATTATATAAAAAAAATGAAAAAATTACGAACACGAACGTAACATAACAAAACAAACATGAACGACGCAAACAAACATGAACGAGACAACTCAAACGATAATGAGCTTCAATGAACAATATGAATATGAACCTGGACAATACAAACATGATGAACATGCATGGTGAGCAGATAAGCAATGGTTTCTTCATTAAGTTTCTATTTATATCTTCTTATTTATACAATAACCGCCGCCACGACAAACGTACTCCAACTAAACTTTACCAAGCCATATATATACATACAGTATTGCATGAATTCTACCAAATTGTTAACATTAATCAATTTAAAGTTTGTCTTTTCAATTATCTCTACATTTTTCTATTTTCTTTATATACATTGCCATATAGAATTTTCTAAAAATTTTTCAATTTATTGAAAATAGAATTATTACCCAAGTGAACTGAGTAAGGAAAATTGAAAAGACAAACTAGACAAACTTAAAATTGACTAATGCCAACAATTCGGTAGAATCCATACAATACTGTATAAAATATGGTCTCCTTGTCTCCTTAAAATATATATATATATATATATATATATATATATATATATATATAGATATATTGGGTTTAGACTATCATAAATACAATTATTTATATAGACCATTGCGTTTTCGGCATTATTCAACTTGTAGTTGAGTGTCTCAATTTTTCTAACGAGACTTTTATCATCATGATGAAGTTTATTAAGGTTAAATAAAAAACTTTTAATATTTGACATTTTTGACAAAACATTATTAATAACGTTATTACTACAAAAAAGCTCTTTTCAGCATCAACTGCCATCATCAATGTAGTAGTTACAAAGATGGGACAATACTATATAACTGAATAATGCCGAAAACGCAGTGATCTTTATAAATAATTACACACATATATATATATAATTATATATATATATATATATATATATATATATATATATATACATATATATATATATGTTGGTAATAGACCATAATTTTTACAATATTCTATAAATTCTACCGAATGTTTGGCGTTAATATGTTTGTAGTTCGTTTTTTCGATTTTTCTC
>NW_008704083.1:4145283-4196939 GCF_000326865.2 Helobdella robusta
ATATATATATATATATATATATATATATATATATATATATATATATATTGGTAACAGACTGTTGTTAACGCAACATTTCAAAAATTCAACACTACTTTCAACATTGAACAATGTTAAAAGTAGCAAAAAACGCGACTAGATTACAACTAATTTAAAAAATAAATGCATGAATATTAACTAATTTTAAATTTAATTTCACACGAGTATATATATTTCAATTTCAATAAAATTGAAAGTGGAAAAATTTTCAAGAACTACGTCACGATGAAAGATGAAAAGTAGATTTAAATATAAAAAAATGTCATGCCTGCTTTTAAATTCTGATTAAATTAATTTTTTACCAAAAATCTGTTCTTGTAAATAAACGTATGCTGATTTTATATATTCAGTTAAAAATCAATTAATTCAATAATTCAAAATCTGGTATACACATAACTGCAATAAACGTAAAACTCATTTGGAAAATAATTGAAATATTAACTATAATCAATGAAACTTTATTGATTTTACGTAATTATTGTTATAATCAGAACACACCAATGATTACATATATACAAACACATACATACATACATATATATATATATATAACTATATAGATATGATATAAATTAAAAAAATGACTACATATTTGTAATAAGAAACAAGGTAATAAAATAACGAAAGTGGGTACAAAAGTTGAACATTCGTTTGAACGTCAATGAGTTAATAAAATTCAAGGATGCTTGTATGATGAAACATTAGAATGAAAAAAAAACTATAAAAGAAGCATTTTGTATTTATATGAGCACTAGCATCTCGAAAAAAGATGTCTGCCAGTTAGTTTTTTGGGGGCTACAACTATAAATATTTTACACTTACATTACAAAAAACAAACTCCTAATCGTCGTCACAAACCAACAAACACCAGCAGAAAGCTTTAAGATGACTAAAAACGGGATAGATAACAAACTGTGAACAGATGACAAAACTCTCGTTCGTTAGTAACAACCGACTAAATGCATATACGCATAAATATACAATATATATATATATATATATATATATATATATATATATATATATATATATGTGTGTGTGTGTGTGTGTGTGTGTATTCGTACGAGCGCATGTGCTAAGAAATTAGACAATATATATGTAAAAAACACGATTATTCAAAACTTTATGATTTATATAATAAAAAATATGTAAATAGTAATAAAGACATGTGTAGAAAAAATAACATTTTATAAAAATATAAATTGCTGTAGTGTCAGTTACTATCTTAATCATATTAATTGTCATCGTCACCATCCTTGCCATCGCCATTAGGTCTTATGCAGTTTCATCTCACTAACTGCAACTTTTAGCTTTTGCTATCATACTTTCAATCAACCAACCAAATAACCAACTAGACAGCCAACCAACCAACAAACCAACTAGTCAACTATCTAACATCGGATCCAACAGGCAAGGATAATTCATATCATCACACATCATCGCCGCCATGACACTTCTCTCAACTGTTAACATTTTCTCCTGCTGTTACAATAACCTCGTGTTCAAAAACAAAACGAAATCAGATCCAAACAATTAACAAGATTCTTGCACACAAAAAACAAAACAAATATAACGCGTATGCAATATACATACACACATATAAATATATATAAATATATATATATATATAATATTGTAAATACAACAGTTTTATTAAATTCGATAAAATTCTATTTTCAATAAATTGAACAATTTTCACAGAATTCTAGCTAGGAAAATTGAAAAGACAAACTTTAAATTGATTAATGAAAACAATTCGGTAGAATTCATACAATACTGTATAAAATATGGTCTCCTTCCAGCGCATATATATATATATATATATATATATATATATATATATATATATATATATATATATATATATATTGAGTCCACTACTTGTTGATCTTACGTACAACTGGTACATCTACCATCAGTTGCATACACATTAATAATTAATAAAGTCAAAATCAATGAAAAATGAGCAAAGATGAAAGTGCAAGAAGGTCAATTTCTATTAGAGCAATAAATCCAAATTTTGATCATTCCAATGTCTGAAAATGTTACAGTTTAATAAAGAATAGCAAAACAATAAACTTGAGTATAATACAATTCCTTTGAAAAAATGTGCAACAACAAAAAATCCGTAAAAAAGTCAGTAGGGAGATTAATGTTTTAAATGCAGACATGTTTGCACAAGTAGAGACATTTGCATATCTTTCACATTACACGCTGCATGCCTCTCCGATGGAAGATGCATCATCATATTACATAAATGACTAATAGAATGTGCCCAGCCTTATTACTAATAAAAATTACTACCGCGTTTCCATTTTGGACAATTTTAAACAAACATCACACATTCACGAGCTCCAAACATCTGACCAGATAATTAATTGAATGCATTCAGCAAGCACAAAATTCATGGGAACTTGTATTTTTAATCTAACTATGGAATATAACAAACAAAAATACTCTAAAAACTCTCAACCGAGCACAAGCGCTTGATTTATACGCTAATTTGAACAAATCTTCAAATAAATGAACATCGTGAAGAGAAATAACGTACAAGAAGCAACAAAAAAATATTTCAGACGAGTAAACAAATGAACCATTAAATAAATGTAATACATTTTCTTAGTTATTATCAATATACGAATCAGAATACAATGATCGGTGAGCTAGGTTTGACATAGAAATGTAAGATGCAACATGGCACGTCGCGCACCGATGGTTCAACGACTAATTAAACGTGCAGGGTGATGTGATATGAATGTTAAATATGTGAAACTCTGTGGTCTGCGGGTACGTCGCAGCACACCAGCGAATGAACGTTACTACTCTCTGGTGTGCATAAGTAGCTCTCACAGTCAGAAACAATTATTCAAAAAAATTATCTATTAGTTTGGAACAAGGAATCAGATGCAAGCAATTATGTAATGTAAATGTAGGAGCTGCTTAATTGACAATTAAAAAAGTATATGAATAATGAAAAACGAGACAAGTGCACACGTACTGAACTAGATGAAGAACACATTACCATCATAAACTATTTACTAAAGATGTTCTGTTATTGGTAGAGAAATAAGCATCGTGTTGAAAAGATGTTTTAATTATGTTATGAAAATAGTGGTTATATCAGACATTCTTTTTAAATCTCAACTAAATCGCTATAAAACATCTTTCATTCCCCTGGTTGATTACCTGCGAAATATTATGTTTAAGAAGAAATAACTGATAGTACTTATCGACCGACTTCGCTAACCCATGAAACAAGTCAAGTTTGTGTCGTATCGTAATGTCGTTACTTTCATACTTGTCCATATGTAATGCATACACAGATCCAACGGATACACATACATGTAAAGTGTGTGTGTGGTGTGTGTGTGTGTGTTTACATTTATACATTTATATATACATAGTGCCTTAGGAAATAGGATAAAATATGAATGACAGTAAGCAAAACGGAAGTAAAAAAAATAGACAAGAAGGAAATTTATATTTGCTATGATGGCAGTTTGGAGTGACTTAATATCGTGGAGGAAATGAAACGGTACTCAGATTTCACTGCCCAACCATACTTGTCACAATGAAACGTTTGAATACTAAAATACGATGATAGTATTTTGACGACAATCTTTTAAAAAACACGACAAGAAACATTAGGAAATATAAAAATATGATGAAATGCCATTGAGAAGGAGGCTACAACCAGCGAGGACGAAACAGAGGACAAGTTGTTGGACACGTTGAATGCATTGAATGAACGCATGAAACACTTCCCTCTTCGGCGGTGGATAAACTAAATCTGAATAAACTGAAAGTGAAAGATAAAGAAGCAGGCATGCATGTATACATTATGTGTGCGAACGTAAGGATATGTATGCGTTGCGTCAGCGTGTGTACAATGCATGTACTCCACATCAAATCTCAGATCGATATTATGGCGTTATTTGGGAATATATAACAATGTATTATAACAACGACAAAATACACCAAGCAAATAAAAGAAGCGTGCTCTGTATAACAGCAACGACGACGTCTGTGTGCACGAGCGACATCATGTGTAAACAGCTCTGTGCAATTTCACGAAATATATATTAAACGTAGTCTCCTCATGCAAAGATCAACACGGCAATCACTTTTTGAACTTGAGGGTTAATTTGTTAAAGAAAGAAATGGGTCCTGCACTCTTGTTGCTGCTCTGATAATTTGGAGGGCTGATGTTTGCATCATTGGAGATGGGCGACCCTATGCGGCCCCCCGTGCAGCCCACCGTGCTCTGCCTTGTTGGCTGCTGACGTGGGAAGCGATTGTTCGTGGTTGTCGAGGTGGAACGAGATGAACTACGATTTGTCCACACACTTCTTGGGGTTGATCTGCAATGATGACGACGACGATGATGAATGTAGGGTTTGCATGATGATGAAAATCGTGGTGTTCGATGATAATGTTGGCAACGGTAGATATGGTTGATCACAATGATAACGATAGATGTAGTGGTTGGTATGCAATTATTGAAAATATAGAGGTTAAAGGTCTTATACTCTCTTCCAAAGTTCAGAGGAATCAACAGCGCAAAAAAAAACAACGTATGTGAATACGCGCTAAACGACGCATCACACACGAAGCATGTTATAAATGGGATTCTTTGGTCATGTTAGAACCTGGTTATGTTATGACACGCACTGCAAAACTGGACCAAGCGCCTTTCACAACTAGGCCATCACGCCGCCCTAAATATATCGATCTATAATATAGACAGTATAGATATAGTACGGGTAGTTCAATAGCTTGAGTTGTAGATGGATGATGACTTACACGAAGGAGTTGTTGATGACCGTGATGTTGCAAGGCACAGAATGTGGTAGAGATGGCGGTGGAGACGATGGAGTCTTGTTGCTGACATCTGCCGCGTTCATCTGCTGGTGCAGGGCAGCCGTTCGATTCGACTTGCTACTCAGTGTTAGTGGGTTGAAATGAGAGGTACTGCATGGCAATGAAACATTCGTAAGTCATTATCCTCAATGTATACAATATGACGTAGAAATATGAAAAAATAGGTCATCGTAATACCTCATTTTGCACATTATTGTACTATAATTAAAGATAAACTGAATTTGAAAAATTTTAACGTAAAGTCGATGTGGATTCACACAACTACACACATGATGGCAACATAGAAATAAAAATTGAATGTTGATTTAAAATAGGCATTCCGTGAAGACTACTATGTGCATGATCCTGAAATGAAATGAGAGTGAGTATGTGACTGGCCGATCTGACCTGGGTAGAGGAGATGTGGGTGAAGCAGGTGGAGGGTAGTGGTGTGATCTGGAATGACTTCCCGCCACTGAGTGTGTTCGTCTGTGTGTGTACGTATCTGATGCTGCTGCCTGTCAAATGTGAATGTGTGTGTGTGTGTGTCTATATCCGTGTGCACGTGTCTAATGCTGCCTGTGCATGTGTGTGTGTGTGTGTGTGTGTGCGGTGTGCGTGTGTCTCTGCTATAAAAAAAACCTGTTGGATCTACGTCTACTGTCTGCACGTGTGAATGCGTGAGTACAAAGTTCTGTTTGAATAGAACGCACTTACAATACAAAGTGTGTTTGTAATTGCATTAAGTAAAATGGGTCAGCAGCGTGTGAATGTGCGTAAGCTGCTGTATCATTGTGACTCGTACTTGCACTTGTATGTACTTCTTACCCAATACCCACGTAATTGTATTCGTCAGTGGTATGTTTAGATGGTTGATTAAATTTAAGGTCACATGATTGTCTATTTTTTAACTATAAACGTTACGCCACTGCTTATCTTTCTCTGTATTAATATAAATAATAATAATTAAAGTTATACACATTTGGATTGCTTAGAATCCAATGTAACACTCTCATCTACATCTTCATAAAACATCAGTTGAATCAAGTTAGATGAGTTGCTGCTTCTTAAGATGATAAACCAAAGTAGATCAAAATAAACACGAAATCCTCAAACATTGATCAGTCGTCTTTTAAACGTATCCATAAAAAACAAATTAAAAATCTTTGGTTCATTCATGCAAGAACATAAGTAGAAAAATGCCAATTTCGGTTCTTCTGAATGTTCAAAACAACCTTTTCTTCTTAAAAATTATTATATTTTCGTCATCATCATCGTCACCATCATTATCATTATCAACGTCATCACCATCATAATCATTATTACTATATTTGTAGTAATAATAATAATAGTAGCTAGTAGCAGTGCTATAACAGTCAAGTTAGCGTGTTGATTGTGAAATTAAATAACTTTCATTCATTCATTCATTCATTCATTCATTCCTCCATTCATTCCTCCATTCATTCATTTCTCCATTCATTTCTTCATTCCTCCATTCATTTCTTCATACATTCCCTCATTCATTTAGGTAGACAATATAAAATAATGATACTCGCCTAGAAGAAAATTGTTATTTAATGCGTCATATTTACTGTTCATGTCACAAAAGGGACGCCATGGAGTTCAATTAAATAAACAAATAAACAACAATCAATACAAGAAACAGGAAGACGTTGTTGTTGTTCAATACTAACAAACAAAATAGCTTATAAGTTCAAGATGAAGCATTCTGTCATAGATAAAAAGTTAGTTTTTAAAGGAGTTTTCAAAATTTTTATGTCTTAGTTAAAACGGAAAATTATGATCTCTACATCTATTGAAAAAGTACACATACATATTTGTATGTGTATGTATTAGAGTGTCCCAAAAATATGAAGTTTTAAAATATTGATGTCTCACCCCATTAAATATGTCTGTATGGTAACAGTAATTTACCTGCTAAATTTTAGCCCATTTGGACAATGTTTAAAGGTCCCCCAAGGGGTCGAAAGTTTCCGATTTTGGTGTTTGATCGTTCGCTACCAACTTTTGATACAGTGTTATATGATATGATTATAAATGTTTTATGATTTGTTTATACAAATGAAATAAAATATATAAATCTGCAATGCCTTTCATTTTTTAATTTTAAAAATTAGGTCAAAAATGATTGAAAAACAAGATTTTATTGAATTTCAGTTCGCTTGAAGTTTAATGCAAATAATTCAAATTTTTGCTAGCAGTTCACGATTATATTCTGCAAAGTTTTTCCTATGCTGTTCAACTACTTGAAGCAAAAATTGTTTCTGCTCTGCGTCTTTGGTGATTGTTTCATTGAAATGTTGTACCAACGCTACTCCCCGTTCTGCAGAGTCACTGATGCAAACCAGATTCTTTACAAACACTGCTGCAACTTGGAAAGAAGGAGTATCTGACCAGTTTTCAACAAGTACATCAAAAAAACTGGCATCAATATTAGATGTTTCAAAAAATGTTTTAGACGCACGCAAATTGTCAAAACTTTGTGGTAGTGTTTTCATCAGATGTGGGCCTCGATCTGCTTGTATTGTGCGGACAAGATCAGTCTTTTTTTTTGTCATACAGAAGAGATGAAAAAAGAACAAGAGTTGCCAATTCTGGACTCATGTACCAAAAATGACGCAGCATCATTTTTAATCGTCAAACCAAGAACTGCATCGTCATAGTCATGCAAACGCTGTATCAACAAAATATCATTCACAGCTGCATCAGCAGTGAGCCTGCATGAAAACCACGACTGAAGATAAACACAAATGATAAACCGATTCAAACGTTGAATACCTTGTAATTCTCGAGCTGTTTAAGTTAAAAATGGTTTTATTTACGGTGAATAATAGTTCAACTTTTAATGCGTAGATGGCTTTTGCCATCAATCGTGCCCTGTGCCGTGCACCAGGTTTGCGAATGGCTACATCAACCTGCAGTTCAGCTATTTGTGCAGCAAGAAGTAGAAACTCTAAATAGTCATCTCAAGAATGTCTGACCTCAAGTTGACATTTGATGAATGCTTTAATTGCATCTGAAACAATTATCAAAGGGGTTGATCTGGCTTCTGGTGTGTGATTCATTTCTGTCCATTTTTCACGAAACCTTTTGAAGAATAAAATTTCTGGTCTAGTGGATGTTCCAAGACAAACACTATATACACCGGCAAGCAGCACTTCAAACTTATGATGACGGCAAGCCATCCATACTAAATTACGTCCCATGGCTTTTTCTAGAAGAGTGCAAGCTCCATTGAGTTTTCCAGTATTGGAAGCTGTCGTGTCAAAGCACATGCCAATAACCATTGATTCACACTTTCAAGATTTTATGTTCATGAACTGCATCAGCAGCTGATCGTCCTAATCCAGATGCTAACCTTGGAACTCCAAGAAGTTTTGTAGTGCCATCAACAAGTGATGAGAGCAGGACAGGCAACCGATCTACGTTGACCACACCAGTAACATGGCGAGTTGACTGGTTAAAAATATACATTTTTTGCATTCTCTAATAAAGAATTTCACCCATTCTACAGGTAATTGTTAATAATATTTTAAACCATAATTAATGTCTGCAGTGAGATAATTAAACTAGTTTGCATTTCTAGCTTTATTTCACTCATTTTGTGCATATTGTTTAAGATTATTGATATGGATTTTGAATTAACTCGATAGTAAAATTTTAAAAGCCCTTGGGGGACCTCTCAAACTTGTTCAAATGAGCTGTAACTTCACCAATTTAATTATTATACCCAAGAGACACTTTTCAGAGGGTGAGATATCAACTAATTAAAAAAAAATTTTCCGTGCATTTCTGGGACACCCTAGTATGTATGTATGCATGCACTGCCCATATGCCTGAATGTTAGTAAACAAACTTATGCATGTAAGTTCATGTGTGATTGTACATATTAGCATGCGTGTAGTGACAATAAGCATGTGGGTTTGTACTTTTCCATGTTCGTGGAATAATGCTTGCAAATTGCAGCCGTGATGTGTAAGATGGTAAACTGGAAGAGAGGTAAAGGAAAAATAGAAAGATTAGATAAGGAAGATGGATGGACGGATGGATGGATGGATGGATGGATGGATACAAGAAAGGAAACGAGTAACAAGGGTTATTTGATGAAATAAATGGAATGAATAAGAAATATTATAAATGTAAATTAACTTTATGAAATTAACTGAAATTGTTAACAATAAAATAAAACAATTACACACATAAATAAATAAACAATAAAATAAAGAATTAAGTTTGTGCTCACTCTATATGCTGCTTTCTTCTCCTTTGCCTATATTTTTGACAAAAAATAAAATATTCTCATAATGTAAACAACATTAATTACAATTAATTTCCTTATAGCAAATGTTTCACAATTCATTAAATATAACTTAAAACCTGAAAAATCATTTATCAATCAATGTATATAAAGTTACAGTTGAGAACTAATGAACTGGCACCTTCAAGTCTTCAGAATATTTGCGAGGTAGAGTTCCATTGATGGCCTCAATGACGTCACAGTGGTAATCTTTCGATGAAGCATTTGGAGCCGTGGTCATGTACTTGTTGTGGGCTGATTGCTTGGTCGGCAGCACGCAGGTCACTTGGTTTCAAATGCAAATTAATTGCTAAATAACGAATGCAATTAATTGGATGAGGAACAAATTTTTGTGTAAAATTAATGAAATGTTGTCGAAACTTCTGAGCTCATCATGTATTATGATGATTTAAAAATTAGTGCTAATAAATTTAATTTAATACGTATGTGTGTAGAAAAATAAAAGTGTTTAAAATAAACAAGTTGGTCAATAAATCAACTGCCAAATCAATAACAAAAAATAAATAAGAATTTATATTGTCAGTACCAAGCAATGAATGATAACCTATTGTAAATGATTGCAGTAGAAGTTATGGAAAGAACAGGATGAAAATGATGCCAAAATATAACTCAAAAGATTTCAATCTACAACAGAAAGTACTTCACAGCAGTAAAAAACAGACATAGAAAGAAGTAAGAACAGAAGCCCACCGATTTCGAATTGATTGTTATTGTTGCTGTTGATTCCATTCCTGTTGTTCTGCTTGCTTGCCGACGAAGAGGACGACGAGGGTAGCAGTGAAGAGGACGGGAGAGGTGGAGGAGGTGGGAGAACGAACGTATGTGGCCTACTCTGATGGTGTCTACCTCCATTCGTAATCATGTTCGATCTGGTGGTTGTTGCAGATGTCGTCGACGGTGTCGTAGACGTCAACAACAATGATGGATGAATGCTGCTATATTTGTTGCTGCTGCTGCTATTACCGCTGTTTCCATTGTTGTTATTGCTGTAGTTGTTGCTTAACGTGTTGGTGTTTGTGTTGTTGGTGATGCTACTTTGATTGTTGTTGCTGCAGTAATTGCTGTTGCGAGACGATGTCTCAACAGAATAGACAGGACTTGGTCTGTAGTGTACGGGACCCGACAGATGCGTCGGCAGGTCGACTTTCTGCAATGTCAGTTGGACAAATTATTACAAACCATCATATAAACATCTTTCTTAAAACAATTATTTCAATATGAACCATTAAAATCGATGAATGTTTAACTGACCTGTTGTGTTGGAATACCAAGAAGATGATATGTGGCATAGACCCTGTCAAACCTCAACATGTTCAGCGACTGCTCAATCTGTCCTCGGCCTATCCCCATCTTCGCCATTGTTACTGGAGGACACATAAATATAGAGATCGATCAAGACCAATGATATCAAGACAAAACTACAGTGGTCACTTCAACCAACTAAGCTTCAAGTAGAGCACCGCTGGAACAACATTGCCACATGACAACTGAAAACATCCCAACTAACAACAATGCAGCCTAACATCTGGTCATTTTTTAGTTAATATGACCCACACGCACAAACACACAAACACACACACACACGTTAACATACCAACTCTCTTCTCATCAATGGTGCCAGGCACCTCCTTATATGGCTCCATCTCGGTACCCTCGAATCCAACATTCATCCACTTTTCTTTCATGGCACACTATTTTGTTTGGACATTCAAAAAACTGTTTTACTTATTCCACAAAACTTGTTTTGACTTTAGTTTAAATAAATTTCATTCAAATAGACTGCAACTATTAAAAGGAAAAAATAGATTGTGAAAATACTTTTTAGAAAAATTAGAGGTCTAATATTTTCCAGAACTTACAAATCTCTATAGATTAATAAATGAAAAAGTAATTAATAAATATTTCGTGTAAATACATTGATAACTGTTTCTGAATGTATAAATAGATCGCAATCAACGATAAAAATACCAATTGATCATTACAAAAAAAAACACTTGCAGTTTGATTTGGTTGAACAGCATAAGATAACATGAGATATTATACAAGTTGGCACTGATGAAAAACAATGCAGATACAGTGTAAACATTTCTAGTTAAACAATGCAGCAAGAAACATTGAAAGACCAAACAAGCTCCTAACATGTTAAATAATAAATCTAATTTTACTCACATAATGCAATATTGAGAAATTTTTAACACGAAAGAACCAAAAACCAATCTTAAAAGTCATTTGAAAAGTTGAGCAGAGGTGCCAGCAAGGATATTCTTATAAATCAAGTGTGATGTGCAAGTAATTGAAGAAGACATTGAATAGAATGGAAATGATCAGAGATGAACATCTCCGCAAAGATGAACACAGTCTCACCATGTAGAAAATTGAATGTATGTATACTATATGATTCTCTTTTGCAATAAAAACCAAAACTGCATTGAAAATATACAAATTGAAACAAAGAGGACATATAAAAAAAGTTAAGTTTGTTAAGTTAAGTAGTAAAACTAGTTAAGTTTGGATATATGATATGGATGATCATCACCAGTTAGTTCCATCCTTCCTTCCTACCTACCTACCTATCCTAATTATTAAGGTTAACATAATCTCAGCAGTAACATTTAATAACGTTGCAAGGAAGAGAGCTTCACAACAACTGCCACAACACCCGCAACAACAACACAACACTAACAACAACAACAACACAACGACAACAACACTAACGACAACAAAACCAGCACAACGACAGAAACAACATACATCAAGTGTAATCCTCTTAGAAGGGTTGATAACGAGGAACTTCTTGAGGAAGTGTTCACACTCACTGGACATGTAGAATGGTATTCGGTACTTGCCCTTCAACACTCGCTCGCGAAGCTCCTGCAATGTGATTTTTTGGCGTTTCAACTCTTTTGACTGATTGAACATTGAATGAATGAATGAATAAATAAATAAAAGAATGAAAAAAAAGAAGAATGAATGAATGATTGATTAAATTGCCATTAAATGAATGAGTAGATGAAAGAACACTTTGAATGAGTAGATGATTAACAACAATCTTGAATTCACAAGAGCCAGGTTATTTATTATTCAGAAACAATTACACAGCAACCACGTTGAAAAGCCACATTCACTCACATCTTCATCACTAATTGCGTAGTTTATTTTATATTAAAATCCTAGATTTATGACGAATTACAAAATTTCAGATCGTCGAATAATTAAAATGGTGTATAAATCATAGAAATAAAAAAAGGATTAACATCCTTATCTTTTCTTAGAAATGATCTGAGGTCTGATGCAAACTCACAATATTAAATAAATGTGATGAGATAATGTAAAATAAGCATCATGAAACTACCAAAATCTCTTTCTAAATCAAACAACCATCATCATTGTTCTTTGCCATCATCATCATCATCATCAATAACCAACATCAAAACCATCATCATCAATTTTAACATCATCACCAACACCACCACCACCATCACTACCACCACCACCACCACTATCATCATCACCACCACCATCATCATCATCAAATTCAACATCACCAACATCATCACCATCATCATCATCACCACCACCATCCTCACCACCACCACTATCATCACCATCATCATCAATTTCAACATCACCAACATCAACACCATCATCATCATCATCCTTATCATCATTACCACCATCATCACCACCACCACCATCATCATCACCAACCTTGANGTTACTGCCATCAAAAGGTAGTGAACCAGATATGAGCGTGTACAAAATGACACCCAGACTCCACACATCAACTTCCGGACCGTCATACTTCTTGCCTATTCCATAATAATAATAATATTAATAATAATGATGATGATAATAATAATAATAATAATAATAAATTATTGAAACTATTATTCGAATGATTACAATCCATCACAATCCTCCATTCCGCAACAACAACAACAACAACATTATTTACACTGAATTATAAACATTAGTAGCAGCGATGATGTGTTAAAATTTGCATTCATTAACATTTTTGCGGCTGCAGATCTGGTAATTGTCAATAAACACTATATAGAGTTATTATAGAGAAACATCGTTATTAACAAATAAGGATAGAGAAAAAAACCACACATGTGGTCAAGTGACACTGACCTTGGAAAAGTTCTGGAGCAGCATAAGGTGGACTGCCGCAGAACGTATCCAACTTGTAACCGATCTTGAATTCGTTGCTAAATCCAAAGTCTGCAATCTTAATGTTCAAGTCTTTATCTAACAGAAGGTTTTCTGCCTGTGTGCATTTGATGTGATGACGATTCTAAAATTAAGTATTAAGTACACATGTGTGTACTTGTATGCTCCTGTGTGTATGCGTGCGTCTGTGTGTGTGAAAGTGTTCTCGTTGCATGCAACATGATAATTAGTTTCATGGTTCAGTGGTGTTACACAGTTTACTTAAATTATCTTAAATGTGCCAACTTCAATGTATAAAATGATATAATTAAATTTTGAATGCAGCTTATAATCAGCATAAATATTTTTTTATCTGACTAGCAATAGGCTTGTTCAATGTCATTCCAAACGTCACATTTGAGTGTTGCGACTAACAATCAACATCATTCATTGCATATCAGCATGCTCACATTCCATTTCCAACTACATCAACTAGTGGTTCAACAACTCTTCTACTACAACAACAAATATAACAACACAACACCAGTACTAGCAACAGCAGCAGCAACAACAACAACAACAACAACATATCATCATCATCATTATCACTGTAAAAACATCAAATGACCTTGAGATCTCTGTGCACAATTCCTTTCTGATGGCAATAATGAACAGCTGATAGTATCTGCATGGTTGGTTATTCAAATAATTCACGTCTCTTCCCTTCCACATATTTTTATCAATATTTTTATTATCATCATCATCTTAATCATCATCATATAAATCATTATTATTCGAATCAATGATCAACGATGCAGATGTTATGGTGACTGAAATTAAAATAATCTCTATTATTTTCGAACCATCAGGTTGCATAACGGAAAATAGAAACGTGTACGTACTAGAACTCACAATTTGCCATAAGACTAATTTTTATAAAAAAAAGCAAACAATACAAACTCAAAAATTTACAAAGATTTAAACGTCAAACTACTCAAAAAATATGAAGATTTCAATGTCAAAATCGTTCCCTGGGAAGTATTCACGCCACGATCCTGAAGAACTGATAAAATGCTTTAAGATGATACACCATTGAATACCACCATTGCCAGATGATACACCCAATAAATGTATGAGGAACGCTATAATTCAATAGTTTGACATCATTGAAATGGGAACAATTTGACTAAATCTTTTATATGGAGATGCTAAATAAACATTTTATGAGTCTTCATAATGACGTAAATAAAACCCTCAACAATTTTCTCTTTTCTTAATAACGATTTAATTTTCTTTTTGATGATGTTGATTTTTTTCAAATAAAAAAAAGTTTCCATTACAAGCAGTAGTAGTAGTAATAGTAATAGCTGCAGTATTATTATTATTACGATTGTAATTATTAGACAAGATGATTGTTGCTCAGATAGAGTAGGCCACGTATGTTATCAGCTCCACGAGCAAAATTAATGTGCAGTAAAAAAACCATAGTTGTGACGTTCGAACTTTTTGAACTTTATTATTGTCTTGAACTTTTTGAACTTTATTCTTCGGCCATAAAGTTCAAAAAGTTCAAGTTTAAACATAGATATTATAATTATAATATCTATGAAATGATCGCTGCAAAAATTCGCCTCCAAAGTCAAATTATTTAAACATTTAAATAGCAATAAACTTTGTTTTAATAACGTCGTTATTATCATGTTATTGCCTTTCTTGATGTTTAAAAATATTGAATCAAGTTTATTAAGATGCAAATTAACTCCACCGTTGATGACATAATATCTATGCTCTCCTAAGCGACATTAAAAACTAGGTCATTCTCACTGTATAATTCTTTTTATTCTATTTTATCTAGTGCCTGACTATCTAATGTTTTTGTGAGCGATAGGTTGTTTGTTATATTCGTATCCTGTTTGTACGCGTACGTAAGTTATTTATAATTAAAGGCTGAAAATCGTTGATAAACTTTTCAAATTTGATCATGCCAAAGGAAAAAGGGCCTGAATGGCAACATGTAATTTGCGTTAGTGATGACAGTGATGACAAACCGGATAACTTGCCAACCATTCAATGTATATATTGTGACAGAAAATTTGTTGGAGGTGCATTACGAATTCGTGGTCATCTGATTGGAGATAAAAAAATTGGTCTGAAGAAATGTAGTAAGGTTCCTGACATTGTTGCCTCCAAATTTTTGGAAATTGAAAGCAAGCGCCAAGAAGATCAGAAGAAAAAACAGCAGCTGGTCAGATTAAATCAAATAACATCATCTACTTTTACTACATCATCAACTTCTTCAAAATCAAATAATATCAGCTTTGGTAAGCAATCAATGTTGCCAGACATGATGAAGAAGTGTGCAAAAAATGTTGCAGATAGAGCAGTTGCTAGAATGTTTTACGCTAATGGATTACCTTTTAATCTTGCAGACAGTAAATACTTTAAAGATGCTTGCACATCTGTAGCACAGTGCGGTGCTAGTTACGTTCCTCCGAGCAGAAAGGCCATATCAACAAATTTGCTAGATGAGGAAGTCCAATCTGTTGCTCTTCGTGTTAATAGTCATTTGTCAGACACTGTGAACACAGGACTCACTATGGTAAGTGATGGTTGGTCTAATGTCCAAAACAGGCCAATAATCAACTTTCTATCTGTAACACCAGAAGGGGTTGTGTTTTTGGGAGCATGTGATACCTCAGGTGAAATCAAAGATGCTTCATACATCACTAGCAAGTTTTGTGAGCAGATAGAAAAGGTAGGAGCTGACAACATTGTTCAGATTATTACAGACAGTGCCAGCAACTGTGTCGCAGCCAGAAAACTCATTGCTGAAAAATATATGCACATAACTTGTGCTCCTTGTGCAGCGCATTGTCTAGACCTGCTACTTGAGGATATTGGCAAATTGTCGTGGATTGCTTCAGTAATTGATAATGGTCATGAAGTTGTTAAGTTTGTAACGGTACATCATGCATCTTTGGCATATTTCAGATCTCATTCGGAATTGGAGTTGCTTAAACCTGGAGAAACACGTTTTGCGACTCAGTTCATAATGTCGCAAAGACTGTATGAGTGCAAAGACGCATTACAAGAAACTGTTGTATCTCGTGATTACAAACAATGGCTATTAAAAAAAACATATAAAGTCCAAGGAGAAGAGATAGCTAATATTGTATTACGACAAAAGTTTTGGGATGATGTTCAGCAAGTTGTTGGTATTTGTGCACCATTTGTAGCTGTTTTACGAATGTGTGACGGTGCTGTTCCATCTACAGGAAAATTGTACTGGAAAATTTTTTCAGCTGATCTAGAAATACAGAACAGTACACTTTCAACGATAAAAAAACAAAACATTCGTCAACTTATCAGTAACAGATGGAAAATGCTCCACACAGATCTCCATTCAGCTGGGTTTGTTTTAGATCCTGAATATCAAGCATATCAACAACATGAAAATGAAGAAGTTATGACAGGATTTCACAACATTGTTGAAAAGATGTACAGAGATGATGTGCAATCACAGGTGAGTTAATGTTTATGTGCATCTAGAAACTACTATTATTAACCCAGTGTTAAGTTTCACAGATAAATTTTTGTAATTTAAGCGGGTCTTTATTTTTAAGTCATACACCTTTAGTATTACTGTAATACTTAACTATTATTAAATTGATTGTACACTTGACAGGTAAAAGTGGTACAACAACATTCGGTTTATAGAGCTCGTCAAGGTGTATTTGGCCGACCTATGGCTATCGCTGCAGCAAAGACGATGCCTGGCCACAAGTGGTGGATGTCATTCGGTGCACAAACACCTGAATTACAAAAAATTGCTGTCAGAGTATTGTCACAGGTCACATCAGCTGGGTCTTGTGAACGTAACTGGTCAACATTTGACTTTATTCACACAAAAAAACGCAACAGACTTGCATGCAAGACGGTTGAGAAGATTGTTAATGTACATTGCAACTTACAGCTAGTAACAAAAATTGAAGATATTAACTATATTGACGAGTATATCGATTGGTCATCTGATGCTGACAGTGATGACAATGTGGACTGATTACTGACATATTAATAACTGTAAGTCTATAATGTTTTTCTAAGTGCTATGAAAAATCTTCAGAAAATACTTGATAGATGTTTATGTATATATGTACATGTGTATTTGTTTTTATATAAAAAAGTTTCAAGAAAAAAAACTCAAATTTTTTATTAAGTTGTTATTATTATAATTTTTTGTTAAGATGGTAACTGTGTCTCAATTATTTCTGGAACATCATTTGATTTAATTTATATTTTCTAAACATTTTTGCCTTAGTACCATAAAATATTATATAAAATAATTTTTTGCGGTCCTTTGTAATATTTTTGTTTAGTCATTTGCTTTTAAATATGATTTGTATTCTTTTTTTAACTTTATTTGTTTTTCTCCTTTACAATTCACTTGAACGACAAAATGTTTTTCATCTTCTCTGTCATTACATGGTACAACCAAGTCATCTCCCTCAAAATTTCAGCTTTTTTACATGTTTTCATTTATTCAAATTTTAATTTTGTAGTTCACCATTTCATTTTGTCTTCCATGTTGTAATATTCTCTGTGTGTGACGGATTGATTTAGAAAATAAAATAATTTAATGTTGAGCTGAGGCAGTCGCATTTCGAACTTTTATGAACTTTTTTGAACTTTATTTATCTTTGAACTTTATCGAACTTTTACGAACTTTTAAATTTTTCTTTCGAACTTCACAACTATGAAAAAAACCAGCATGAAATAATTTTGTTGCATGAAGAATATATATGCCATGTGAGCTATGCAGGTCTTATTGTTGAAACCTTCATCATCGTCATCATCACCGCCATCGTCAACATTATTATCACCTTTATCATTACCGTCGACATCATCATCACCACCGTCATCATCGTCTTCTTCTTCTTCATCACTATCACATGTTATCACATCATTGTCAGTATCAAAATCAATATTATTATTATCATCATCATTCTTAGTCGTTTTTATTCACATTCATCGTCATCCATTTTCATTTACAAAGCACCATCCATCATTATCATTACCACCGTCATCATCGTCGTCATCATCTACCACAAAACCATTATCAACATCAAAAAACTAACATCAAAAAAATTTTATTCAACAGGCCAGAGTGAGTAGCATTATTATTAACTCCAAACATAAAAACACTACTAAACAAATTAGAAATGGGAATTGTTCAAAATATCGTTAGCTTCAGATCTTCGAGGTCAACAGGCTATATGTACAATAATTATATAAATTAAATGTATGCATGTGTGTGTGTCTGTGTGTATGTGTCTGTATGTATGTTTGTACGTATGTATCTTCGGTGTAATAGCGGCTAAGAAACTCGTTGTCTCCGAAGTTCTTTGGTATTTTTTTGAAAATATTGATAAATTTAAACAATGTTGACTTTAAACATTTCATTGATTTTTTTCTTATGAGGAATTGTCTACTGCAAATACAATTTTTTAATAGAAGTTGAAAATCAGAGAAAAGAGAAATTCATTAACAAACAAAAAGGAAATAATGAAATTGACAAAGTTTTAGATATTATTGAATTAATAAAATTCTCAGTGGATAATGACATGGCTCAACAACTGCCCACTTTTGTTATTTTGAATATCAAAAGAATTCCAAATAATCCGCCAACTAATTTAACGGATTTAATCATAAAAAAATAGGTAAAAATGGCAAAATAAAAATTGGCTGGATCAATTGCAGAATTATGTCAATTTCTTTTTTTTCTATAATGGCGTCTAGGCGGTTGGTTGTTTCAGAGGTTCTCTGGTATTTTTTTGATAATAAAAGTAAGTTTGACGAAACCGTTTTTCAAAATGTCGCTTCAATTTTTTTTTCATGACGAGTTAACTGCAGCAAAAAGGATTTTGTCAGAAATTTGGAAGTTGGAAATTATGTTAAAGGAGAAAAATGAAAAGTATTCCAGTAAGCAGCGTTGTGGTTATTAATTTTAATAAAACATTTTTCTTAGTATTTGGCCCCAAAATAACCACAAACCTAATGAACTTTGACATATCCATTGGCGGTAATATTATTAATAGAGTTCACTTGATAAAATTTTTAGGCGTTACTATGAGCTCTGATTTATCATGGTCAGACCACATAACGTATATATTTTCGTATGTGGCGTCCGAAAATTAGTCACCAATTAAAAGTGAACAGCCAACAAAACAGGAAATTAAATATTGGCCATTTAAATGGAAATAGCCTTGCCAAAAAATATATTTTTGTGGCTGATTCAATATCGGAAAAAGTTGGATGTTACGTCAGTTGTCGAAAGCCGGAATGTGTCGTCTGAAGATGTTTTCCTTCAACAAGCGGTACCACATGGATATTGCTGCTTTGGTGCTGCCAGAGAAACAAAAAAAGCTGCAGTAATCAAACAGCCAAATGGCCTGGTGGTGGAGTGATTGTAATTCTGAAAGACTCCTATCGTTCTACAAAGATCGACATAAAATTTAATCCGAAGACGTTTGGATACCTATGTGTATCATCGCTTCCATTTCGCTCCAATAAAATTAGTTGAGCTGCCATCTACAGACCTGGTTCATCACAAATCACATCAACGTTTTTCGATGAATTTCGTCAACTTCTTGAAAAACTCACAGGTTGGCATAATGGGCGATATCAACATACATCTTGAACATCAAACAGAGGCGCATGCCATTCAACTTTCAACAATGTTTGGTTATCTTCAACATGTTCAAACACCAAGGCACAACAAAGGTGGTTTGCTGGACATCATCATCACCAGGTTTGAGTTCAGAGTTCACAACATCATCGTCGATCCGCCAATCATATCTGATCACAGTTTGATATATGGTTCGCTGGATATTGAACTACCTAAGTCAACAAAAAAGTTCGAAACTTCAAAAGGATCAATATAGATAAATTAAAAGATGCACTGTCAACAACTAATCTTTCCACTCACGAGAAATTTGTAGGTCGCAACATTGACGAACTTTTTGACATGTATGATGAAACGTTCCGTGAACTTATGAACAAATTTGCACCGCAACGAGAAATGCGGATTTGTGTACAATCGACACCCTGGTTTGATGATAATTGCCACATAATAAAACGCTGTGTACGCAGGTTGGAGATGGTTGATCGTCGCACTAGAGATCACGCTGACCTAATTCGGCAGAGATCAGAATCGTTGAAGAAACATAAACTGTTTGCTGCAAAAGAACAAGGTTATTGGGAGTCGTTAATTGCCTCAAACTCCGGAAATTCTAAAGTGCTTTGGAGCATTGTCTCATCGTTAATGGGTAAAAAAAACAGGCGCGTCAGATAGAAATTTGTGTGCAGTTGTTGTTGTTTGTTGGTTGAATCCATCTCGGCTGGTGATTACCTCTTTTCAAAATCATCAATTTTTAACAATTAATTGATTTGACAAAAAAAAAATTTTAAATAAAAAAATATCGGAAGATTTTCTTTGAAAACTGAAGTGAAGAGAAAACACGTTCTTTCTCATTCTCTTAAAGTCAAATTGAAAGAAAAGAAAGAAATGGATCTAACAAAAGTACAAATCAAACACCTAGAAAGCAAAAGTAATAGGTTGAACTGGAAATCAAAAGTTTGTATAATACTACGCGGCATTCCTGATGCAATGAACGTAATAAATGACAAGTTAAAAGATCCAGATGAATTAAACAATGACCCAAATGAAGATGAGATAGCAAAATATCAAACTGCTCTGAACAAATTCAATAAAGCAAATGGTAATGCTATGAAAATTCTGTCAACCAATATGACCGATGAGATGTATGAAAAAGTTCGTTCATTTTGTAATGCCAGAGATGTTTGGCTAGAACTTCATAAATTGTATGATGAAGTTAATGAAGATTGAACAGATCAATAAATTTGTAACTTCAATTTTTATTTATAGGATTCAGTATGTATTCGATAAAATTACATCAATGACAAGACAGAACAATATGTTGAAAATACCTAAAAGTAGATCAGGATTAAATGATTAATCCTGGTTTATAAAAGGTATTATAATGTAGAATGAACTTGGATTTCAAAATCTAAAGTTTTCATCCATCACCTCTTTTATAAAGAAAGCTAAAGGATCAATTTTCGTAGATTCATAGTAGTGTTTTTTGTATGTTTTGTTATATATATATACATATATTGCTGCAAGACTTTTGTTCACAATAAATGTGAAACTAACGATGATATTCTTGAAATTTTGAGAAGTGTAAAAGGTTTAAAATGGTTTTGTCAACGTTGTGTTGAAGCCACCGCCAGAAGTTCCACAGACAACGTGACAGCCGGTGTCCACATTCATAGTCATTGCTACATTTGACGAAAGCTTATAATATTTATTGCAGGGAACTGTCGGCGAACCCTGACATTTGGTGTCAGAAGTGTGACATCTGTCAAAAGAAGTACGAAAGTACGACAGATATCAACAGCTGTGAAACGAAGTTCCCCAGCGGTGAGTATTAAAAGTAAACAAAATTTAATAATTATTAATTTTGAACGTGGGTGTGACGAAAGTGAATCGCGATAATAAAAGTAAACAAAATCTAATAATTATTAATTTTGAAAGTTGGTAGAAAGTCGGTAAATCATTTCAGAATGGACCGGTCGACGAGGCCAAAAACAATTAATCAGGAAGAGGAGAGTAGATTAGACCCAGTGCAGGCACTGCAGATTAAAATAATGGAAGAAGACGCAAGACGCACAACATGAGGAGGAAGGAAAGTTGCGGATGAGGTTGGTGGAGGACAGGGGCGGACTAAGGCCTAGGCTGACTAGGCAATTGCCTAGGGTTAGGCCTAGGGCCCGTAATTTTTGGGGGCCCGGAAATTCGATTTTAACTTTTTTTAAATTTTTATAATTATATTTTTATGTTTTTTTTTGGTTTTAATAGAAATGCTAAACATTAACATTGAACAAATCTCAAATTCTAAATTTAACAAGAAAGCGCAATGAAACCATTTTGAAAAATCGGCAATCGAATATTTTTAAAAGTGCTTTGCAAAATATTTTTTGGATTCATTTTCTGGAATTCCTACAAAAAAATGTGAGTTTTTATAAAAGTATTAAATTATTCACTTTCAATTTTTATAATTAAATGCTCATTGGTTCTTTGTTGATGGAAGAAATAATGAACATTGAACTAATCTCGTGTTATAAATTTGAAAAAAGCCCGTTTTCTGCCATTTTGAAAAATCGTCAAAGTTGAATATCGGTCATTTATAAAATTGCTTTGTCAATAGATTTTGATTTGTTTAGTTTTTAGTTTTGGATTGATAGTTAATAATTTCTGGAATTCGTTAATTTAAAATGTGAGTTTTGTGGAAATATTACATTACATTATTCAATTGATACTGATATCTAAAGATTACTCACAAGAAGGGCTTTATAAATCAGTAATACTACAAATTGTGATTTTATTATAATTGAGTAAAAATAATGTTAATTGATTTTTTTATTTTTAGTACGTGGTCTTCAATTTATAATGAGTTCCTATAAGCATTTAAGTGGAAGTGAAAAAAGAAAACGAAAAGCAGATCGAGATAAAGTTGCAGAACAAATGAAAGGATCGTTAAACAAATTTTTAATTGTGGAGGACGAAAAATCACAACAATCATCATCATTTTCACAAATTTTACCTGCTCAAACTCCAGAAGCATCACACGAATGTGAATCTATTCAGCAGAAATATCAGCGGGAAAAACTGAGTAATTCCGATTGTGAAGATGAAGCAAAAGAAGATATATATATTAAATCATCTGAAAGTAATGATGAAACTGAGAGTTTTGTAAACGACATTGCTTTATGACCAGAATACCTAACAGACGCCATGCTAGAGTATTATGTCAAAAATCCACCAAAATCGATAAATGGATTTCTAGAATCATCTTCCATTCGATGCAACGAAGGGTCAAAACAATTCACAAGAAAATTAACTATCGCTTCCTTCTTCAGAACAATTAATAGTGAAGAAAAAGTTAAAAGAGATTGGCTGGCTTATACTCAAACCAACAACTTATTGTATTGTTACGTCTGTAGATTATTTTCCAAGCAAACAACACTAATGGCAAAAGGAACGAATGATTGGAAAAATATCCATAAAAAATTGTCAGAGCATGAAAACTCCAGCGACCACATTAACTCAATTTTAATTTATATAAAAAGATCTAAAATTACTGGGCGTACTGATACTGAATTATGATACTGAAAAACAAATTATGAATGAAAAAAAATACTGGAGGGAGGTACTTAAACGTGTGGAAGCAACAATCAAATTTATTTCTTCATACTCTTTAGCATTTCGTGGTAAAAATGAAGTTCTTTTTAGTGAAAATAATGGTAATTATATAGGTGCTTTAGAATATTTATCCGAGTTTGATCCATTTTTGCGTGAACACATGAAAAGATATGCAAATTGCGGCACCGGAACTATAAGTTATTTGTCATCTACCATATGTGATGAATTTATTTTGATTATATCGAAAGATTTGCAACTCACGATACTGAACGAAATAAAGGAAGCTAAATTTTATTCTCTAATTATTGATTCAACACCTGATGTATCTCATGTAGATCAGCTTACAGTTATTATTCGGTACGTTCTTCCAAGTGGTATAAAAGAAAGATTTTTGGGATTTCTACCTATATTTTCTCATACTGGTGATAACTTGGAAAAAGTTATTTTAGAATTTTTAAATAGCATTGATTTAGACATCACTAATTGTCGAGGACAAAGTTATGATAACGCATTTAATATGTCAGGTAAATATAAGGGACTCCAATCCAGAATAAAACAACATATTTTTTCTGCTCATTTCATACCATGCTCAAGTCATTCATTAAATTTAATTGGAAATGCTGCTGCCGAAAGTTGCATGGAAATAACCCCTTTTTTCAATATCGTTCAAGAATTGTACGTATTTTTTTCAAGTTCTACACATAGGTGGAATGAATTAAAAAAATTTTGTAAGAGCAAGCACTTGAATATTAAACCTGTTTGTGACACCAGATGGTCAGCTCGTTCCGATGCTGTAAAAGCCTTGAAGGAAAATTATGACGAAATTAAACATTGTTTACGCCATTTTTCCTCAAACAATGATGAGAAACCATTAACAAGATCAGAAGCTGCCGATTTATACAAAAAACTTGATACATTTGAGTATGTACTGTTACTTACTATATGGGAAATCTTTTTAGATAGAATAGATGCTTCAAACAAGACTCTTCAGCAAAAAGACGAATCCTTAAATACAGCAGTTCTAATTTATGATTCGCTAATAGATTTCATACAAACTGTTAGAGACGATTTTGATTATTTAGAAAAAGAAGCAGAAAAAGTTAAAGATATTGCATATATTAATGATAAAAAGCGACAGAAAACACGAAAACTATTTCATGATGAAACTCCAGAACTTGAAATAAGACTCAGTGGCAAAGAACATTTTAAAGTGAATATTATTTTTGTTGTATGCGATTCTTTAATTAGCAACATTAAGAAAAGATGTGAAGCATACAAAATATTAATAATAAATTTAAAACAATTTTTATGACAGTGAAATCAATGACTCTTCATTACAGGACTTAAAATGTTATGAACAAGATTTAAACCTAGAAGAACTGAAAAACGAAGTAGTTCAATTTAAGACTTTTATAAGTAAAGAAAATATTATTTCGCCTTCGCCTGTATCCATGTGGTCATTTATTCAGGAAAATAATATTATTGCAACATTTCCTAATTTAAATGTAATTCTGAGAATTTATTTAACCCTTCCGGTAAGCAATGCAAGTGGTGAAAGATCATTTTCAGTAATGGGTAGAATAAAGAATTTTTTAAGATCTACGTTGGGCCAACAAAAATTAAATAGCTTATCATTACTTTATATAGAAAAAGAGTTGTTGAATAATTCTATTAACTATGACAAACTAATTGACGAGTTTGCAGAACTGAAAGTGAGAAAAAAGGCAATTATATAGATATATCAGTCTTGGTGTATTTATATTACTGGTTTAATAAATTACGTTTATGTTTGTTTTTTTAATAAATGATGTTTCTTTAATTTGTGTACATTGTTTTTAAATTTTGGTAACTGATTTACATACCATATTCATTAAAACCAAACTATCGAACGTAAAGTATTTGTCATTACTGAAAAATAGGCCCGGAATTCCAATGTTGCCTAGGGCCCGCTTTAGGCTTAGTCCGCCACTGATGGAGGAGAAAGCGAAGCAAAAGGAGGAATAAGGAAAGTTGCGGATGAGGTTGGCGGAGGAGGAAACGAAACAGAAGGAGGAAGACAGAAGGCTCAGAAGAGAGGTAAATATTCGGAGAATGGAACACAAGGAAGATACGGAAGAACAGCTCAGAAGAAGAACACAGCAGCAAAAGTACGCGATTGGAATCAAAGGACGAGTGGGGCCGATGATTGATATGTGCTCGTCTGACCCGCGAAGGATTGCACCATATTTCCAGCTCATTGAAGGCGTGTTTGACAAGTTTCAAGTTAAGGACAGTTTGAATGTTGAAATATTGCTATCCAAATTAGATGTAAAAATGAGGAATGTGATGAACGAACTAAATAATGATGAGCGGTATGATTACGAGGTGGTGAAACAGCATATACTGCAACGATGTCGTTTCTCTCCTATGAAACTGCGGGACGAGTTTTGTGGATCTAGGAAATCGAAGGATGAGACCTTTCCGGCATTAGCTGCCAGATTACATAGTTACCTCAGACTTTACTTCCAAAGCCGGCAAGCCGAATCATTTGATAGAGCGTTGTCACTTCTAGTGGCAGATCGTATGAAGGAACTGCTGCCGAAAAACTTATTGGATCATATTCTTACGCGAGAGAGTGAGGATTGGTTTACACATGACCAGATGGCTGACATACAGGAGAGCTGTGAAGCCAACATGAATATGACCTGTTCCACTGCTCACGCGGCCGGGTATAAGGTAGACTGATGACGAATCAGGATAAGCTGAACTCGAGATGGCAGAAAACGGAGACAAAAAAGGGGCCAGTGTCAGTAAGTGGTTGTTATAGCTGTGGTAACACCGGTCATCTTGCCGAGCATTATCCAAAGAGAATAAAGAACGAACCAGTAAAACGGATCATGAAATGCAAGGTGAACCAGATGTTAGATGGTACAGTGAATGAACAGGCCCAGGATGGAGTTGGTAAAAGGGTGCAAGTTGGAAAATTTTTCAAAAGACCCTTTGTGAAGGTCCAGGTACAGGGGAGACAATTCTGTCATGCTCTGGTGGATAGTGGAGCCGAGGTATGTTGCATCAGTAAAAAATTATTTGATGCTTTAAATCTAGAGCGGATGGGCCAACTACGGATTGTAGGATTGGATGGACAGAGTAAGAAGGTTGACGCTACCTGGGTAACTGTGACTCCCCAAATAAAACACTGTGAAGTCATTGCACCAAGTGTGGAAGTTAGGTGTGCCATTATACCAGATGCCCACGAAAAGCTACTTATCACCCCCGATGTAGTTGAACGTTTGAAGGGGACAGAATAATATGCAGTGCCGTTGGTGAGTTTGTAAGGAGATACAAGAAATGTCTCGGGTAAAGCTATTCGAAGAAGGATAAAAACATTTGGTGGACTAGTGCAAGAAGGTAAAGGACAGACATCATTTCTACTCTTCAACAATTAAACGAAAAAACGTACTTGGAAAAATACCCGTCTACACTACTTCAACATTTAATTTTCAATCATCAACGGCCCCACCGTCGTTGTCTTCATCTGATTTATTATCGGAAAATGAACATATGTTAGTGACAAAACTATTTGATAAGGTGCGAGAAATTCTGCATGAACAACAGGTGCAGTTTTCCAAATGTTTTGAACAGTGCAATAAACAAATTGCCGCTCTGAGGAGTGATTTAAATTCACTAGCGTGTGACAAAGTTTAATCCCGTTGTTGGTCAGAAGCTGTAAAAACTCCAACAGAAATTAAAATAAACCGTTTTGATTTTCCTAAAATCAAAACTAATTTAACATCTACTGTTAATAATAATAATAAATTTGCCGTACAGGCTGATTCTAATTTAAATTGTTCACTCCAGCACAATTTGCCTCAAATTCCCACGGAACATTCTAAAAAAAATGAGGATTTATGGTTTTTGAACCAGTCCAATACTTAAATCACAAAGCCTTATAAAATTATTGTTGATGGTGAAACAATGTCAGAAATTAAGTCGTCAAAATTCTTGGAAATCGTAATTGACAATAAATTAACATTCAAAGAGCATATAAGTTGCTAAACAAACAAAGTATCCAAATCATTGGGTGCAATCAGCAGAATAAAATTCTTTCTACCAAGATGTACCTTAAGACTTCTGTACAGTTCAATTTGCTTTCCTCATCTCGTCTACGGTAACATCATTTGGGCATCGACGTATCCATCATTGACACAACCGCTGCAACGGTTCATGAAAAAAGCATGAGGACCATAACCTGCTCAAAATTTAACGCTCCATCAGAGGAGCCTTTTTTTCAACGCGTAATTTGAACTATAAGAATCTCCATGTGTATTTATGCGCAAATTTTGTCTTTAAGCATTACGCTGGATTGTTACCAACCATTATTTCAAATTATTATTATTTTGTTTTTAATAACGGCACAAAAACATAATACGATGTAATAAATCAAAAATGAATATTTTATTTTTTCATATTTTGTGCAATGGACCACGGATTTGGAATAACTTAATAATTAATTGTGATTTGAATTCTGTTTTAGGTACTAAAGTTTTGTCAACATTTAAAAACAAACTGAAGAACAATTTACAAAACCATAATTCAAAATTCTAATTTTTAACTTTTAAAGATATAGTGGATTATTCGTAAAACAATTTTAGTTCCTGAACATTATTATTTCCCTTTTACGAAATTTTTAGTTCAAATTTCATTTTTTTTAAAACTATTTGTAAGGTGGCCATGCTAGATAAGTTACCTGATAACTTGATCATGGTCATCCTGTCTTCTTTTCTTATTTTTGAAGCAAATAAAATATATCGTATCGTACCTGTGAACGGTGACCATGTGACCATTCGTCATAAGACTAATGTCACGGTGTTGTTGACTTCATTATTTGATACCATAGACAATATTTCCTGTGATTTTACAATTATCTATATATATCTCAACATATTCAATAAATAAATTTTTAGCAATTTTCCACAAGCTTTCCATACTTGTCCACTTTTTAACAATAATTGTTTACATTCGACTAACATATGTTTCATTTTTATCTCTCCGTTTTTAAATTCTATAGTAATTAAATTTCAATATTAATTTATTTAACTTTTCATTATTTTAATAATGGTTCGCTTTAATTGCATTCAAAGTTTTACAATATAAATTCATTTCTACAACCTGTCATTTCTTTAACCCTAGAACTACCAGCTGGGTCCATTGGACCCATCCTCGATGTTTGATGTGATGTAGATAGACAAAAAAATTTGTAAACATTTCCAAAAATTCTGACTTTTTCTAAATACTTATTGTCAAAAAAAAAATGCAAATTTATAAATTTTTTGGCATTAGTGATTACGCTATAAAAATTCAAGCACCACTTACCGACAGGGTCTGTTGGACCCACATTCATTTTTAAAAAGTATTTATTATTTAGATTTATTGTTTTTGTTTTATTGTTGTTTCCATGGTAGTAACCATTTAATAAATATCTTTTTATTTGAATTAATTGTGTTTTTGTTCCTTATAATGTCAAAATCAAAGATTTCTCTAAGTAAAGCTTGCGAAATGATTTTAGAAGAAAGTGAGGAAGATGATTGCGAAGATTATGTTGCATCAGATGATGATAATGAAATCGATTGTGTTGAAGAAAACGAAGTTAGTAATAGTGAAAGCGAAAATGACATGAAATCTGATTTGATGGCTAATACTATTACGCATGAGGAAACGTATTTATCAAAAAATAAAGAAATTGTGTGGCATAGTACACCAGAAACAAATACACAAGGTCGTGCCAAAAGTTTCAATATTGTAAAAGAAAGTCCAGGATTCAGCAATTATGCAAAAAATAACGTTGATTAAATATCTTCTTTTTTGATTTATTTCAGATCTAGTTTGTTGGAACAAATATGTCATTTCACAAATCAAGAAGGACAACTGGTGTTGAAAGATGGTTATAAGAAGTTATGTGTCAATGAACTGAAAAAGTTTATTGGAGTTCTCATATTAGTTGGTGTATATAAATCTAAGAATGAACCAGTTAGTCAGTTATGGAGCGGAAGTGATGGCAGACCTTTATTCAATAAAATAATATCAAGAACCAGATTTCATGAAATTTTAAGAGTTCTGAGATTTGATGATGCATAGATCACCAGACAAATTAGAGCCAATAAGAGATTTATTTGAATCATGGAATTCTACTTTAAAAGATCCTTACAAGTTGAGTCATACAGTAACTATTGATGAACAGTTGGTCACCTTTAGAGGGAGATGTCCCTTTCGTCAATATATTCCTTCCAAGCCAGGTAAATATGGCATTAAATTTTGGGCATTGAGCGATAGTAGCTCAAATTATGTTTGGAATTTGAAAATTTATAAGGGGAAAGAAAAAGATAACCCAAGGGAAAAAAATCAAGCTGAAAGAGTGGTCCTAACTCTGATAAGGAGATTGGAAAATTCTGGCAGAAACATTACGTGTGACAATTTTTTTACGAGCATTGGTTTGGCAGAAAAGTTATTCAAGAAAAATCTGACAATCGTAGGAACAATTAGAAAAAATCGTCCGGAATTGCCAGATAAATTTATTTCTCCAAAAGGTAGAGATTTATATTCATCATTGTTTGGATTCAAGGACAATTTCACTATTGTTTCTTATATGGCAAAGAAAAATAAAACTGTCACATTGTTGAGTACAATGCATCACCAACCAGAATATGATAAAAATAATGAAAAAAAGAAACCAGAAATAGTTCTTTATTATAACAAAACCAAAGCTGAAGTTGATACAATTGATCAGATGACAAGAGGGTATAGCACTAAACGGATGACAAGACGATGGCCACTTGTTGTGTTTTATAACATGATAGATATAAGTGGATTAAACGCTTATATCATATGGAAATCAATGCAATCTGAAAAAAGTATCAAAAGAAGGCAGTTTTTGATTGATTTGGGCAAAGAACTAACGCTTTCAGAGGCGCCACTGCAACCTACAGCAATTTTGAATATAGATGAACCAGCGAGAAAAAAACGATGTGTGTTGTGTAGTTATAAAAAAAAACAGAAAAACTAAATCATTATGTGCAAGATGCAAAAAAACATTTGTTGTGAGCATTCCGTTGTAATTTGTAACAACTGCAACATTTAATCTATGATTTTTAAGTGACTACATTGTTTATCAAACATTTATTTTTTAACTGTTCAGAAAAATTTCTTGGTTTTGTATATTTTGCTTATTTGGAGATTGCTATATTTAGAAACACAACATAAAAATGAGTCAAAATTAAATTTTAGTTTAAATTAATGACATGTCGATATGTTGGTCCAACAGACCCACGTTGGTAATCAGCGCTATAAAAAAATGTTGGTAAACGCAGGGTTAATAATACCATTACATTTTACTTACATTTAATATTTATTTTAATTTCATATTTTGCATATTTCATATTTATTTATTTTAATTTCATATTTTATTTATTTTAATTTCATATTTTGCAATATTCACTTTCACATAGGCTTTGATGATGAATTATTCGTAACAGCGCTGTTAGCCTCACCATGTTGTTCGTTTTTTAAATTTTAAATTTTAAATCAATATCAATTTAAAAAATTCAGAAGTGTTGAGTTGTTACTAAAGAAAGTTATTAACGGAAAATGGGCTTCTATTTTCAACTATGATTGCATGAAAGAAAACCTCGTCCCTCAATATATATATATATATATATATATATATATATATCTAAATATAAATATATATATATATATATATATATATATATATCTAATAAAAATACGTTAAAGCCAATTCACGAATACCAATTTGGAAGAAATGGACGAACCAAAAATTTTATTTTTTCTTGAATCTGGTTCTTTAGTTAACGGTTTAATTAAAGCTACATATTGTTTACGATTTGATAGATAATTTTTTCTAGAGAAAACCGATAATTTATAAATTACTAATCTAGGGTAAGGTTGAACATAATCATTCATTTGTCTTAAAACACCTAACTTTTTATCAGGAGCTTTAAAATGAATGGACAAATATATATATATATTTTAATGTTTGCATTGCCGACTCACTTATATTTCATTTGTTTTTTATAGATATTAGATAGCGCTTTTGAGAATTTTAACTTTTAATTGGCGCTTTATAAATTTTTCTTTAATAATAATAATAATATAATATTTCGTTATAAATTGCTTGTATTTCTCTGTTTGATTTGGGAAAATTTTTAATTTTTACTTTGAATATTTAGGGTGTGGATGATTATGGTGATTTTTTCATTTGTTTTTGTTTACAGCTTATTTATGCACGTATATAAATGTGTACTAGTTTTCATAATGGTAGCCTGTAAAGTTCATTTAAGTGAACCTGCTTGGTCTCGAAGCCCGAATGTTATTCAAAAATTTTTTTCGTTTGTGTTAATTCTGGTTAATAAAAGAATTGAATACACACATATTTGAATTGAATACACACATACATACAACAGTGTTTACAGTTTTTTCTTCTATTTTATCCATAGTTCTATTTTCTATATTTAATTATGGCTCCGGTATTACATAAATGCACTAATTTTTTATCACTACAAATTAAGACCAGGCGGAAAGCTACACCGGCACGGGGGAAAGAAGGGACAAGAATGCCCTGGTTCCATGAAAGCGGTCGAAAAACAAGATTTGACGCTTCTTATGACCTAACACACTGGTATAGGCTCCATTGTTTTTTCTAGATACTCTTGATAAGCCTAGCAGAGGGGGTTAAAAGTTCAATCAAGGTAACCACGTTAACAAACGTTTGACGGAATATTGGACTTTGAGGATTGAGTCAATCGCGACTGGCTTTGAAAACGACAACAGCATAAAGCCTTGAAAAAATAACCCAAACAGTTGGATACAAGCCGTGTCCGCCCGTATAAAACAGGGCAAACTTTCGGCGGTCGTCAGACTTGTCTGTTCCTCCGAGCGTCTGGCGGAGGGCTCGCCTGAGACATTGTCAAAACTCAATACCATTTATCCCCAGGCACCATAAGACAGGAAACCACAAGTGGGTGCGTTTCACCTACTCAGGTGTTGGCGGCTCCGAAGTCATTCAAAAACGGTTCCTCCAGCGGCATCGATTGCCTGAGGCCTCAGCACATAAAAGATTCGATTTCAGACCCACTACCAATCGACGAGAATTTAAGCTCCTTAACCCAATTCATAAATTTGATTTTATCTGGCACCTGTCCAACCGCCGCCGTCGTTGACTTAAAAATATGGAGGGGTTAGACCCATTGCGTTAGTAAATTTTTGAAAAAAGCTGGCCAGCAAATGTGCTCTGACCTTAATGTTGGAAGAAACCAAGGAAAAATTGTACCATATTTAATTTGGCGGACGTACATGCGGTTCGCAAACTGGTCTTAGAACTACCCAATTGGTGGGGATTCTTAATCAAATAAATCTAAGACAAATATTCTGTATTTGCATGTTGTATGTAAGAGTCCTAGAGCGTAGAATCAAATTTTGAAAAATGGCTTTTGTTGTGAAAATATGTCTGTAAACTTTAAAATGAAATTAAAATCGTTTCTGTTGTTGAATTACAATGACCAATCGTGAATTAATCGGTCCCTAACTTTTAAAATTTTGTAATTCTATATATTGCTTTAATATATAGATAACTAAGTAATGCCAATCCAGTGTTTTTCTGGATAGAAATCAAACATTTGTTTTAAATTAACCCCAGAACCATCGTACTAGCCATTAACACCTGTTTTGTAAACGTAGTTGAGTTTGTTCATTTACTAACAACTAACATCTAACATGCCTCTCATGAATTATATCAAATTTTTTTTCATTAGTTGCTGAAATTTTTTGCCGAAACATGGGACATTTGTGTTTAGATAGCCATACAAAATGAATTTTATATAAATTCTATTATGGTAACCCTACTTTCTTTTATTTTTCAATTTTAAGAAGCAAATATATTTAGTTTCGTTTTGTGTGTATAATAATAACAGGCTGACAGGTAGATTGTTGTAAATAAAGTTTTATATTTTTTAGTTAATGATGTAAATTCATTTGACAATTTATTTGCAATTCAGTTGAATTCTTCATTCATGAGTATATTGTTAGAGCTCAGAAAATTAAAAAACTCTTGGAAGGAAATTGAATGTATCGTATGCCGTATCAAATTTATGCATGCATGTATGCATGTATATAAGTTGTGAATAATAAACATATGAACAATGGAAAAATGGTATAAATATTAGTCAACCACATTGATGATATAAATGCGTATGACAAATATTGAGGATGAATTTGATGATAATGAATATGTTGATGATAATGTTGATGCCTGCACACACATGGTGATAATGGGCTATACAGTTTGTTTCAAATGACTAATGGCTAGTGAATGATGATAACATTACAAAGCATGCTGATATAATGACACTATAATAATAATAACAATAATAATAATTACTGCATTAAAGAGTAATGAAGTAATGAATGCCAATGCAATTGGACAAATTAAGCAAAAATAAATTCCCAGCAGTTGTAAATATATGCCATCCAACAGATCAAGTTAGAATTCTCATGCTGATGCTGATCCTTTTTTTCATCACATGAAAAACAAATCTCTACAACAACAACCATATATACAGAACAGCTGGTGTAGAATTTTACATTATTCAAAGAAACACGCGCGCGCGCACACACACGCACACAGATACACAGACACGAACACACATAAAAAAAACTTTCAAATCTATTTAACCAGCATCTACTGCTTTGAATGGAACTCAAAAAGAGAGCCAGAAACAGAAGTAATTGCCTGCTTTTTATATATAATTGCTTTTTTTCTTTCATGAAATTCAATACGGATTTGTAGAAAAATATTCTTAATGAAAATGTTCCACAGAACCATTTAACTTTGAATGAGATTGCTTTAGTTACCGAAACAGTAACAGTTATTTCACTATGATAATATTAAAAAATGACTCCAAAATATAACTAATTGAAAAAGTTTAAGCCAAATAATCACAAAAAATAAAAAAATAGCACCGAGCACACCATGCCACACCACATTACAACACACCTCATCATAGTCAGCATACTACACCACATCACACCACACTATGCCCCACTACATTACTTACCATCACAGTCAGAACGCCACACCACATTACAACACACCTCATTGCAGTCAGCACATCACACCACATTACACCTGGCTCAGCTTTCCATATTAAAAATAACATCCATCATCATAAGCAGAGCTCATCAGGAAGTAGCTTCCTTCTTATCTCATCACTCACATCTGTCCAACTCGACTCAACTTTCTTAGCTGGCCACTTAATTCAACTTCACTTTAATGTGGTTGGTCAGTTTATAATTCAATCATTCATTGAAGTTTGTTTAAGAGCAAACAGCAAACACCATGTGTTGTTGATTGGAGTGGAGATTATTTCATCAATCAATCAATCAATCAATCTTCATCAAACTAAATGATTATTTTTATCACATAATTACAAATTTCATTCAATATTTGAAAATATTTTGATTCATGTTGCATTCATGTTATGAGGTTTGGGAATATTCAAAAATATGACTCACTGTTAATAAGTAAAACATAAAAGTGTGAATAACACAAAATAAATTTGATTTTATTAACTATGGTCACAAAAACATACAAAACATAATTTTTTAAATGGAGAGATGCAGAAACAACAAACAACACGACTACAAACACATGTGAACATCACAACAGGCATGCATTGAAATGATAAGTAAATGAGTAAGATCATAATATCATAATATAATTCACAAAATGATTTAAAATATAATTGACCACACAATGCATAGAATAATTCATAATACAATTTACAACACAATTCATGATATAATTCACAACACAATTCATGATATAATTCACAACACAACTCATGATATAATTCACAAACAAATTCATGATATAATTAACAACACAATTCACGATACAATTCAGAACATAATTCACATCACAATTCACTATACAATTCACGACATAATTCACATCAAACCTGTCTGAACTTTGCCCTCACATCTTTCTCTTTCATCCTTCCATTAGCCACCAAGTAGTCAAATATCTCCCCTGTGGATGATGATGAAGATGATGATGATGAAATGGGTGACACTGACGAAGGTGATGATATAATGAATAATGATGACGACAATGACGTCATATGACATTGATAACGGTTATTATGAGGATCATGACGGAGGAGGATGATGATGAAAATAATGATGACAAAATCAATATCAACGATGGTGGTGATGTTGTCATGAATGATAATTAAGATGTGAGTGAAGATGATGTTAATAACGTGGCTGATGTGATAACAAAGATATGGGTGAGGATGATGATGAACGATGATGATAAGCGATGATAAAGATGGTGATGAATGTAGGGGTAATGCAACCAAAATGGCATAACACAATGATATAAACAAGTAAACATTCAGTGATTCTGATTGGTACATAATAAATAAATATAAAAAAGTCTCCGAATGAATATAGACAGAACATGAGCAGATACATACACACATATATGGAGAAACCCACCCACACATACACACAAACACACACACAAACACATCCGCAATGTTAACAAACAAGATATTATACATTTAAATGCATGATGACAAATTGTTTTCACTCAACATAATATAAGAAGTGAACATTTGTTTTTGCAACTGATACAAAGAAATGTCTGATCTTAAAAGTTATAACCGGCGAAATAACCACTTTAAAATGATTGTTCGTTTACATTTTCTCAAGAGAACCTTTTGTGAAAAACTTTATACAAATTTTTAAAAATCTTCAAACAATCAAAAGGATATTAGAAAATACAATCATATAAAAAAAAGTTTTGTTTGTGAAAAATTTTGAATGCCATGGAGTCACTTCTTGAAAAAAAAATTCCACAGGCTACTGCACGCACAAGCTCACAAACGCGCGTGTACACATACAATCTCCCAAACTGACGTGTATTCATACAAACATGGTAGTCCTCCAAATACACAAACAGAAGTCTATATAATGAGAATTCATAAAGATAAATATCCATTCATCATGGAAAGAGAGAGTTTCCACCTGTTAAAAATTGCAAAGGCTAATAAATAATATGCAAGTGAACAAGAGTAAGTAATGCATCCTAATACTGCTTACATGTCCAAATAGACCTTTTTATATGTAGACAGATGTCTCCTCACACGTCATTATTAAATAACAGTCACCCTTCCCTTTTTACAATCAATCAAACACAGGCAAGCACAAATCCCAGTTGGTGCAGATACTGAGAAGATATATAAATTCATAATACATGTGAAGTATATAGGTATGTGTATGTGTGTGTTGTGTGTACAACAAGTGCTGTTGTAGCCCGTCCATTGGTTTTGTTGTTGATGCAAATAGATTCCAACCCAAACAACCTTCTCAACCGCTAGGCCTGTGTGTGTGTGTGTGTCTGTATGTGTGTCTGTATGTGCATGTGTTTGTATGCATGTGTATATGTGTGCGTATATACCTCTGTCTCTATGTGTCAGAAAGAATGATGGATTAGTGTGATCAGCCAAGAAAAACAATACCATTGTTATAAAGTAAACAGCAGTTGCATTACCATGGAGGGATAACATCGGACACCACTGTCCTCCTTGTTATCTCAATATAATTGTGGTAGGCGAATCATGTGTTTATTACTTTCATTTAATGGTGAAAAAAAAAATTTGAAGAGCATTTTCAATTATAAAATTAATACCAGTACAGTAAACACAGTACACAGTATATCAGTACACACAAACAATATACAACCTAACAAGGTAAACACAAGAAAAAATATAATGTGCAATAATTGGAGGTAGAATAAATTTAGAAAATACCAACCTCTGCTGGCATACTCCATGACAAGGAAGAGGCATTTCTCATTTTCAATGACCTCATACAATTTGACTGCAGGAACAACAAAATACATCATCGTTATATACACATTTAAAATTGTATAACACTTGTTTTGTTGGAGCGCCCATGTATATCTACTAAGATATACATGGGCGCTCTATCAAAGAAACTATTGCAAATAAATTAGCAATATTATTACTATTTGAAATATCAGCAGTTACACTTCAATCATAAATAACTGTCTATCCATACTATTTATTAAAATACAAAACAAAAAGTTTCACAAAAAAATGTATTTACGAAAATGCAGAAACAAACATACAACGGCAGTCAAACATCAATATAACACACATGCAGTTATACCAACCAATATTTGGGTGATCCAATGTCTTCATTATTCTCACTTCTCGAAATAACTGTTGAATTGAAAATCAACAAAGTTCAAAATAACATCATCACAAAATAGATTGATGTAATATATAAAAAGAAATAGTTTTTCAAAAACCTTTTTCATCGGTTTCAGTGTAGCACTGTAAGAATGAATACATATCATTACAATCATTCTTCTGAGACTCATTATGACAATGAACTCAATAGTTGAGCTTGTTAGGGATTATAAAATACAAACTTAAGTAATAACGTTCCATATAAGCAGGGCTATCAATCCTCACATTAACTTTAATGCCTTCACATTTTGCAACGTTCTTCAGCAACAAGGACAGCACAATGTGTTTCCAGATGAACCTGCATGCATATGCCAACATCTTACTTACATTTCCATAATTTAATATCATGCCCAACAAGGTGGTATTTTCATAACGTTGTTTGAAACTTGGAACCGCATGTACGCTAAACTGTTTCTCAATGGACATAGACAATTAAAAAATCTCTTGTCAAAGAGGCAGAGACTTCCACTAACTAAACACATCACGCTTCCACAAAGATGGTTGTATCAATATTATTTCTTGAGTCCTATCACCAAAACAAGTGAAAGACCCAGAGAAACAAAAATGAATACAAACAAATGAAAAACCAGATGCAACAGATGCAACAGATGGAGATGCTGAGAAACCAACTAACTAAAAGATGCAAATAAGAGTCAGAGAATGAAAACTATAATTCAACAAACAGATGACACAATGAAACTGATTAAGTAGTGCTTTTTATAGAATTGCACATCAAACGTTTGGCTATACGAATTTGAGAATTCACACTGTTACAGCTAGCTGAAATCTTAACAAATCCAATAAATATAACCAAAAACCGAAAAAAATCGTACAACTTCATGAGACAAGAAGCTGAATGTTAAACATTTTAAAGATAATACCAAAAAAAAGAAAATTTAAAAAAAAACAGATGAAAAATGTAAAATAGCCTGACTCAAAAAGTAGCCCAACAGAAAGGTGAATTAGATGATAATTAAAAATACATATCTTACAGGCTATAATTGATCCATTGACTATTTACTATTCATGTCTCAACCTATCCCTACAAAATGTTTTAACCCAACCATGCGCTTGACCGCTGAATTAAGCTTTAATATTTTAAAGAAATTTACATGAGTTCAACACTTAATAATTATAAAGAAATTATTACCTTACTGTGAAAATGTAAAAAATATGTATGCTAAGATAACATGGCAGGAAGAAAAGCAACAAAAAAGTTAAAAAAGAAAGCAATAAATAGTTAGTCCTAATCCATATAAGAGATGAGAGCATTTAAACAATGCATCTTATTTGATGGTTGTTTGTATTGTATCTCTTTTACTTTGCTATGCTAGCATCCAAACTGGTTTACTTGCCCTGTACTTTTGTTCAGTTTGTTTACATGTCTGTCGGTGCGCTTGAATGCTAATATGCTTCCACGCTAATGATGTCTAGTAACGTTTCAATTTCTCTTTCTGAAGATTTGCTTTGAAAAGCAATTCTGAAAGAGATTTATGTCCATATTTTAAAAACAGTGCAAACAATAAGATGCAAACGCTTTTGTTTACAACTGATACTGAATCCAAAACTTCAACTAAAATAGCAAACACATTTAAAAAACATGTAAACAGTAAGAAAATTCATTCAGAGCAATTTATAAGCAAGTCTGTAAGCTGAAGTGAAAGTAGCTATGCCAACATAGCAATGTCTATAGCTACATAACAGTAGACATAATAATGTTATAAAAATATAGTTAAGCCATTATTTGGTTTTGCTTTAAGCAAATTAAATATTAAATGATTTATAACTTTTTAAAACAGAGGTGATGAGTTAGAGAAATAAAATGACAAAATGCCACAAGTTTATAAAGTTGAGTAAATATAGTACAAACATATATTTTCATTTCAACTCTGCTGACAGTCACAGTCTGATTTATTGCTGCTGTACAGTCCATCCCACAAAACTCAAACAAATGTGAAAACCAACAACAACAACTGCAAAACTTAAACCAATATGAGAACCAGCCAACAAACAACTGCACACAAATTTCTATCTGACTCTGACTCACAACAACAACAAAGAAACAGTCAGAACAGAACATTGAAAAATACACCTGACTAAAACACACACACACACACACACACACACACACACACACACACACACACACACATATATATATATATATATATATATAGAACAAATAAAATAAAACCCATAGTACAGTAAATGTTATTAAGAGGACTGGTCCATGGAATTATTCCAAAATATATTGATTGGTAAACACACTGGCATGTAAATAGGTTTGCACTGGTAACACAGGCTACAAATTCCTCAAGTTAACATGTTTTTTTGAGTAGCAATGGCACAAGCTATTAATAGGCCTTACCAATTTGTTTGATGAAGCTGCAAAAACATGCATTCTAAACAAGTAAGCCCAGTTAAGCCATCATCATCATTATTGAATGATGTGATTGCAAAGATTATTATTGTTATCATATTGCACTCATTATGATCAGTTTCAGCAGAAACATTTTCATCATCATTAATAAAAGCTATGTTGAACAATTAATTAAAAAATAACTGAATGTTTAAAATAATGATTATCCTATCATTGAAAAATGTCAGCCATCAGAATGTTGAAAAAGTGCAATCAAAATATGAGAATGAAACAGAAATTAAAAGTCTCAACATATTCTACAAACAAGCTTTTTAAATACAGTGAACATCCATCCACTCAGCATGCATATTGTTAAGCCAAACATCAACCGCAACCACAGCAGCACAACATGAACCAGCTCAATGACAGCATTTATAAAAATTTATAGCAGCATTTTGTCTTTGCAGAGATGTTTCTCTCAGTTGACAGTTTAATGATTTCCAGGTCATATCCAATCCAAGGTAATGCTTTTAATGCTCCAAGCAGCACAGAAAACAAAAACATATTTATAAACAAACTTGTCTCAACAAAAATAGAAACAAATATGGATACACTCAACTTGATCATTAAATTATAATATACACACAAAAAACTGACCTTGTCCAGAGATGATGTGCTTAATTTGGTTTTGTCAATGATTTTGATTGCTACCTACAACATTCAGAAAACATTTATGAATAATTAATTATAACGCACCATTATATTAAACAACAGGTTGAAAGAAAATTTAAAAAAAGAATGAAAGAACCAACCAGTCTGTCAGTTGGGAAATGTCTGGCCAGCTTCACTTTGGCAAAATTACCCTTACCAATGGTTTTGATGAGTCTGTACTGCCCTATGACCTGAGGCTCATTAAAGGATCGAGATTGGGACATAGAGTTTATGTACAGTGGAACCATGCTCTTGAATATTTAAATTTTTAACATTTATTAATTAAATTTGAAATAATAAATTTTAAACTTTTTCAAAATTTTAACATGAATTAATTTAAAATTAATGTTTGGTATCTTGAATAAATTACTGATGTAACTGAATATAAACATAAAATAGATCAAACTAATTAATAATATTCTCTAATTAAATTTTAAAACATCATTTTATAAACAGACTAATCTTGTAAATAATCTGACTTACAAAATTATGTTACCATTTTAATTTATTCCCTAGAACAATTATTAATTAATTATTTCTTTAAAATTATATTAATAACAACATTTTTTTAAATAAGTTTATAATTGTATCCATGTATTAAACATTAAAATGTAAAAATAAATACAGACTTACTTACATTTTAAAATAATTTTTCAAACTTAGTTAAACAAAGTTAGGTTAGAGAGGTAAATGGTAAATTAAGCAATTCAATATTTGAAAATTGAATATATAAAATATAAACATGCATTTTATTTATTTTATAGTACCAGATTAAATGTTAGTCAATGATTAATCAGTATCATATCAGCAAAACAAAAGTTTTATTTTTATCTTATGCTTTCATTGAAATGCAACTGGTGAATAAAATAATGCATTGTTTCTATTTCTGTATGTTTTTTTACAATTATTAATAATAACATCATAATTAACATTTTAACAAAAATAAAATAATAGATTTTGATGTTATTGAATGTTTATTATTTATTTACATTTAGATGGGATTTTGTATAGCATAATTAATAATAATAATATTAATAATGAGTTACATGTTTCTAAAAAAAAGTAAAAATTAACCTTTTATGAAAACAACTTAAATAAATAATAAATAAAAATAATAATAAATGATACTGACCCTGGAAGATTTTGGATGAGCCATTGTTTACAAATTCTGAAATAATCAATGCTTTTTCTTTTTCTTAATTTAAAACTTAGGATGATGAATTCGAACAAAATATCATGTTCGAAAATTAAAATTTGATTTAAAATGCGGATAGACAAATAAAGATCAGCAGTGCTTCTGTTTGGTTTGTTTGGTTTGCTGCAGTGCAGTGATCTTCTCCATCAGATCATTTAATTAACTAATTAGCAAGAAGCAACCATCTAACAGTGAACAAGCGAAGAAAAAACGAAACGTGCAAAACATGGACGACATCGATGACGACAACAGAACTAATCTCTAAATGAATTCATCAAAAAATCGACGAGAACAACTTTATTTTCATTTCACTCAAATCAAATCAGCCGTTCCATCCCAGCTTAGATTAATTATATAAAAAAAAAAACACGAAAGTTCAGATACGAAGAGCTGAACTCTATGGAGCGCCTTTGTTACTAAATGTGTAATAAGATGAATGCATAATGCCATTAATACCTTATATATTTAATATATATGGCGAAATGTTCTGGTTTTAGTCTAGTTTATTCTATATATAAAACCATGAGCTTAGTCATTATTTAATAAAATATGTTTAAAGCTGATTGGTAAAATACTACAAACATAATTTTTGACTTAATTTAAATACAATACATGAAACTCTTGGGCTCCTGTTTTCATGTTTTCTATTTATATGGCTCAAATTCAAAAGTCAATAAACCGAAATCCATATCCACTATTGGAAACATTATAAAAACAGTTAATTACAATGGATAGGGTTTTCACCACTAAACTTCAGAGATTTACACATTTAAAAATATTATACATTTCAATAATAAAAATTGCAAAGATATAAACAACAGCAATTAAATGATTGTACCTACTTATATCCATGGTACCTACGCTAAATTTTTCAAAAAACACATGTATATATATATATCCATAAAAAAAACATCCAATTTCAGTTCAAACTAGTAGCAAAGAAAGCAAGAAAATTTCAAAAATTTCAGTTTGGCAACATATTTAAAATGCTAGCGTTTTATCATTTAGGTGGCTCTTTTCTGAACTCGTTCCAAAGTCAGTATTTCTCGCATTGCCCACGATGACCAAACATATAACCCATAAATTAAATTAGACCTAAGTAATTACATGTACAAAATAAAAAACGCAGATTCGTATGATTTACAAAAGTTCATTAAAATTAAACTCGCTATAGCAAATGCCTTTTTGAATATATAGAATGACATAACTATCAAGTCGCCACCCAATCTACATATCAGGGAAAGACTTTCATCACAAGGCACCTCAAACATATTAACACTCTATAAAACTATAAAACTTTATCATTCACAAAACTAGTTTCTATTTATCGATCACCTCAATAACTCACTAAGTCATCATCTAGCTATTAATTTCCGTTTTTATGCCATTACTTCATTTTATTGTCAATTTATTTTATTTTCTTTTAATTATTCTATTATTATTATTTATTTTATTCTATTCTATTTTATTTTTCATGTTTAAACATTTTTCTTTCTCCGTTTATTTATTTATTTACATATTTGTTTAATTTTGTACTATTGCCTTGCATGCTCTGTTTCTGCGTCTGTCAGATCCTGATTTTTAGAGAATAATAAAACAAAACCCAATCTAATACAACCATTCAATATCAGTTTTATTACTAAATCTTAATGTCATAACCTACCAGCATTCAAGGAAACAATTTGGACTGAGACTTGTACAAATTTTAAAGGAAACAAGAAAACAAAATATGGAGATAAATATGAAAAAAGAGAGGGACATGTTGCGGTTGTGCAAATGTAAGAGAACACCAAACCAAGAAAAGCAGTAAGCAGGAGCGAAAACAATAGTACTCGTTTGGACAGGCTGGTCACGTGTTTCGTCCATACCGGAGACTCATCAGCGTCCCGAATTCCTATCAGAATATATAACTCGCACGATTCACTTCATAAGTATGTGATGTTTTTATTTATTTTGAGGATTGTTAGTTTTAGTCGTTAGGATTTGCCATCCAACAGGCACGAGCAACCAGACGGCAGCAGAGTTAAAAGCTTTACTTAAAGGATAGTCTAAAATCAGCAAGACAAGACTAAAACAGAGCGAGTTACAAAATAAATCATAGATAAAACTAATGAAGTAACAAGCAGGATAAGGAGTAGGATCATCAAAAATTTTTTTTTCTAGGTAGATGAAAGTAAGAACTTTTAGCAAAACAGTTAATCTGAGAAAAGTGACATGTTAGAATTAAAGATAAAGCCTAGACTACATAAATATAAATCAGCAGGTAAGATAATAGAATGAATAGTAACAGCGTGTTTAGACTTATTACAACATTAATTCAAATTTAGACATATTTAGTTTAAGATAAATAGTCACACCAAGCGATAACAGAAAAGAGAAATAGAAAAGAGAAATGGAAAAGAGAAATAGAAATAAATTATAAAGAGCTCTATTGAGATCAGATGGAGGAAAATAAGTATGAATGGGTATGAATCAGTAGCATCTTCTATTATTATTCATATATTCGATATATTTGTTTGCATCTACATATATTTGTATTTCATAAACGACCATATTGTAATATATTTATAAATTTTAATAACACGACAAGTTATAGGTCAGTTGATGCACCACATGGATTTGTATTAAAGGCTATCCATAAAGGTTAAGCATCAAAATTATCATAAAACTTCAAATGAAAATATTTAGCTCAAATTATTCGTTTAAAAATTTGATAGGAAGTAATAAATAAAACATTTAAAAAGCTTTCATACTCATCATAATGACATTTCGTCGTTTAATAACTCATTTTGTTCTCTAACTATTAACGTATATAATTCCAAAGTTCAATAGATGATTTAAAAGTGAATGTAATTGCAAGGTTATCAATGGTAACAATCGTAACACTCGACGGCAACATGTTTGTCACGTTGTTGATGACACCGTAGATTTTTTTTTATTAAATTGAAATTTTAAAAAATAAACAAAATAATTAATACATAATATGAATTTTAACAAAGTTCTTGTCGGGGCCATTGACCAAGGAACAAGTAGCTCCAGATTTTTAGTGAGAGTTTTTTTCTTTTTTTCAAGAATAAAATTTTTCATTTATAAAAATTTAAAAAAAATTAAATTATTATAATTATATTATATAAATATATAGTTATTCAGATGTTATAGTTTAGTAATTAGTATTAATTTGTTAAAAATGTTAAATTATTAAAAGTAAAATATAATATTAAATTAAAATTATAACTATAATATAATATTATAATAATAATTATTATAATATTATATTATATTATAGTTATAATTTTAATTTAATTTGAATTATTAAATAATTCAAATTGAAATTGCTGGAAAAGTTTGCATTGAAATTATTTTAAATTTTTTTTACTTTGTAATAATGTTTTAAAACAAATCATAGATCTGCAGAACTTTAAAAATTTAAATTAATATTTTTATATTAGTTATTATAATAATTTTATGAATAATGTATAGGTGGATAGATTTTTTTCTATATATTAATTTCAATTTTCTTTATAAAATTATAAAATATAAAAGTTAAACCGTAAAACAGATATTTGATACAAAAACTTCAGAGTTAGTCACATATCACCAGATTGACATAAAAGCATCTTATCCTGAAAAAGGGTTGGCTTATTTTATTATTATTATCATTATTTGAATTTTCATCTACTTATTACAATTATATTTTCATATTTATTTTACAAGTAAATTTTTAAGATTATTTATATATTTATTTGTGAATATATATTATAAATGAAATATATTTATGTGTTTATATTAGTTACTTATATTCATTTTTTGGCAGGTTTGTTTCATGTTCTAATTTATTATTTTACTAAATCATCAAATTTGTCAATGATCCTATTCCATCTCTTCAGAGGTTGGCTCTTGGTGTCCACCTTTTGTGTCAGTTTTCTACTCTGGCCATTTTTGTTGAATTTTTTGTTTCTTCTCTTGTCCATCTATTTCCTCTCATGTTTTTTGATTTATTCTTTTCCAGTTTCTCTTCCTCTCCAGTTTGAATCAACCTATAATTAGGCATGTTTGCTGTGTGTTTAAACACTTAACTTTTTTGCACTCGGTTTCAACACTCTCATTTTATCACTATGAATTTATTAATAATAAAAAAAATTGGTTTCATTATTCAAGTTAGTGCTATCGCAGTGTTTGTAAATTTTATCCATCTTTTTTTCAGTGACACTGATTTTATACTTATTATTTATTATTTTCAAACTTATTTATTCCTTTTGTTAATTGTTGGCTCTTGCACTGATTAAATCTTAAATTATTTTCAGACTTTGATCCATGCAACTGCACTTTAATCATTTGGAAACATTTTAAATTATGCATTTCATTTTGTGTGGCCTTTCTATCCTCTACCTTCTATTTTAGTAATTTGTAAACTTGTTTCATTAAAGTCTCAATGTTGAAATTCAGAAATTTCTAATTTTATATTGTCAAAATTTTCAAATCGTAGTCATATTTATATCATCCTTAGATCAACGTTTTTGAAGATATTCATCTGTTAACTCAAGTTTGCAAATTTATTTTTTGCACCAGTTTTTCTTCAACTGGAACTTTAAATTGTGTCATTAAAATGTGCCTCTTACAATTTTTTATTTATAATATTTTAAATTTTATCTTTATTTTTTGTTCAGCTGTTTTTGTTAGTTATTTTTAGTTTTTATTGTTACTGTTAGTTAACCTATAGTTATTTTTTAACTTGTTAACTTTTAGTTATTATTGTTCAATTTATTATTTCATATGTTATAAGGTTTTTTTATTAATGTTAGAAATGTTTAACTAACCTAAATTGACACTGCTTATAGCTTTTAATTATTTTGCAGCTATCTATAATGTTTGAATGATTGTTTGTTATAATGTTACCCTAACGAGATTTTTGAATTAATGTTGATGCGATTGCGCAATATGATTTTGTTACTAGCTGATAGTGTGTATTGTAGTCAACCAATCTTTAATGTACAAATCTGATAATCAGCTGTCCACAATCACGAACTTTCATAATTGTTTCATAATTTATTCATAAAATTAAGCAGACAGACATTGAGGTTTTTTAAAATATAGATAGATTGTCATTTGTTTAATATTTTAAAGATCTGCAAACCGGTAGCTAGTATAACTACTCAGACTCAAGTTTTATAATTTTATTATACTTAAATTTTTTTTCTTGGCCAATATTTCAATTGTTTATATTATTATTATTATCTTTATCATTATTATTACTATTATTATTACTATTATTATTACTATTATTATTGCTATTATTAATTTTTAATTTATTCAACTCTGGAGAGCTTTTCAAAGGTTTTTTTATTTTGTTGGTTATATATCTGTCTCACTGAGATGTTCATGTCATGGATACTGAATGCAGGTAGGAGGATGGAGAAATGGGAATGCTTAGCTCCCCACTCTTTACCAAACTATGACATGGAACAACAGTTTTAGAAATACAAAGCCTCCATAGTATTTTACTTAATGGCAAAGAGATGCAGATGGTCTTTTACTTTCCAACTGCCTGCATGCAATTCGTCAAATATACTATACCCTCTGTCAAGGATTAACGGAAAAGTCTTTAAATATTTGCATCAAAAACTTCTGTTGAGTGTGTGTATAAAACATATATTGTAGTTGGTCAATATTGTATTTGAGTTTGCACATATAAAATTAAGTCCATGTCACGATCGGTGAATAAGATTTTATATCGTTGTTACCTGAGCTAAACCATTGGCCGTCTGTATTTGATGACTATTTTTTAAAGTCACAAAGTAATGTTTACAAATTGTTTTATCTGAATAAGGAACACTAGGAATGAGTTGTTGCTGCTGCTGTTTAATTTACTGCAAACAAACTTTGAATATATATGTAGTATCAAAAAAAGTATTTTAAAAAATATTTTCAGGTGGGTTGAGGAAGACCCGTTAGAAATATTAGACTCAATAAATGCATGCATCGATCAGGCTCTTGACAACCTCATCAAATTGGACATCAGTCCATTGTGCATTCAAAGTTGGCACTCCTTCCATTTACATTGCATGTTTCAATTTAGAATTTCAGGTTAAAGGAAATTAAGTCATTGATTGAGTACATTTTTTTTGCTGATGTCAAATGTGAATGTCATTGTAAATAATATACTGCAGCGATTGGCATAACAAATCAGAGAGAAACCACAGTCGCTTTCGACATCTCCACAGGAAAGCCACTACACAATGCAATTGGTTAGATCAAACACCCACGCTTTTGTTTTTATTATTTTTTTCCTGTTCTTTGAACCAAAATTTCATTTGATTGTTGTTAATGTTCTCACCATTTTCTAAACAAATCATAGGAAAATGAAAAATAAATTGTTTATGACTATGATTATGTAGTTTAAATCAGGCTGATATGGTGTTTTTTTCTATATTTTTTTCTAAATAGAACAAAACAATTGTACAAATGATAATCATACCGAGTTGTACCTATAAAATTATTATATAATATGTTGGCCATAATCAAAAAATAAATTGTTCAGTTTTAATGCTTGAAAGTGAGAGTGTTATATTTTAAAGCTGATTAATTTGCTTCAACACAAATATAGATTTCTTATAATGAAATATCAGATGTTAGAAATTTTTGAAATTGTAAGTTTTTCAACAAGTTTCATATGGTGTTCAAATAATTTTATATTTCCTTTTCTTGACATGATGAAACCAATATGGAATTAAATTATTCATTAATTTGAGCTTGAAATTTGCGTTATATTTAGAATGCTTTCTTTAAAAATCTCACCGATATGATATGTATTGCACGTACCTTCTAGTTCTGTTGAGTTATAAAATTGGAATTCTTAATTAGCAAGTTGGTTGGTGTGAATTCAGCAGGTAGACACACTTGAATGTTTTTTTACATAATGAATGAATTTGAATGAATTTCAAGTTGGGACAGGCACAAATAGTAACATTCTGTCAAACAATTCAACTAAGTAGCATTTGATCATACGTAGACATTTTGTGATCTGTACAAATAGATTGCAAGTATAATAAGTGATACAAAGTGATGAATTGCTATAACAATTGACCTCAAACACATCAAAGTGTGGCTGGACACGCGAACAACAGACACAGTAAATGAACTTCTGAAAAAAATTCCAGGCCGAGACAAGAACCATTTGAAGGTGAATATCAAGTGGTTTACTTTTAATTTTTATTTTTGTTACAGGCTTTAAGTATCAAGTAAGTTGGCACACACTTTGTTACAATATTCTATGAATTTTACATTTCATAAATTCTATATTGTTTGTCATGATAGCTTATACACTGATGAAATTGTTTACATTATGCAGCCTAATTTGAATTTAATGCAGTGTTACGTTGTTGTTACTGAAAGACATGTTGCCACCCTAATATGATTTCAGCATTATTTCATATGCATGCGCATATATGGTTTGATGCGACTGATGTAACTGACGTGACCGAACTTTATCACCGGAAGCCTAGATGTGGCCTCCCACTATCCACGTACTTCAGTGCTGTAAAAATGAAGTGGCTGATTGACAGCTCGGAAAAAGTTCAGTCTGCCATGCGCGATGGTGTCTGCAGATTTTCCACCGTCGATTCCTGGCTTTTATGGGTAACTGTAACTTCTTTTCAGTGTGCTTTTTTAATTGTTTTTGTATGAGAAATTGTAAACTATGAATTTAAAATGAAGAACTTGACTGGAGGTTCAAAATCTGGAAAATTTCTCACCGACGTTACAAACGCCAGTCGAACGATGCTTATGAATATTTATTCGCTCACTTGGGACCCTGTCTTACTCGAGTCAGTGAATTTGCTCAGTTCCATCGTTTTTAGAATTTTAGTTTATTAAAAGCGCTGCTAATGCTGATTAATTTAATTATTATGATGACCAGATTCTTTGGAATACCTCAGAACGTTTTGCCAGAAATTCGTTCCTCCTGTGAGATCTATGGACGAATGTCTGGCGGGAAGTTGGATGGCGTGCCTATTAGTGGAGTGAGAGTTTTAAAAAATTTTAGTTTTCAATTTGTAACTTTTCAAAACTCTGCAAGTGAAAATTGAAGTTGCGAGTATGTTTATTCATCTCATAACTTTAAAAGTTGAAAGTTCTCATCTCTGTTATTGTATTGGTGTTGAGTTATTAGTGGATAGATGATAGTCCAAACGTCTTGAGTTATTTTGTAGTCATTCATGTTTCTTTTCTCTATTTTCATACATTTCTGTAATTTATTATTTCACTATTTATTATTTCATTTTCTTATATTTCACTATTTAATATTTAATTGTTAATTAATTAATTTACTATTTTTTTAATTATTATTTCTTGGAACTAGATCTTAGGCGACCAGCAGGCAGCTCTGTATGGTCATGGGTGCTTGTCGGAGGGGCAGGCTAAGAACACGTCAGTCATTTTTTCATCAATCAATTAATCAATAATCAATCAATCAATCAATCCTGTTACAACTTTTTCATTAATGAAATTAAATATGATGTATATTTATGACTTAGATCTCACGTTGTTATAAATTTTATTAGTCGGTCGTTTTAATAAGATTTCATTTTAAAAATCTTTATGACAGGATACAATTCTTAAGGGTAAGAATGATAACAACATTGTGTCAGCTTATTTGTTTATTTAATGTTATAAAAACAATAATCTTATTACTGAAGTTTATTTATAAATTATTTAGAAAATAATTTATAAATGATGAAGGTATACCTGAGGATTGGCGACACAGTGTGTTGGTGCCGTTGTATAAGGGCAAAGGAGATGTGAGAGATTGTGGGTCATACAGGGGTGTGAAATTATTAGAGCACGGAATGAAGGTAGTGGAGAGGGTGCTTGAGAGGAGGTTGAGAAGTATGGTGACAGTTAATGAAATGCAGTGTGGGTTTATGCCTGGTAGGGGAACGGTGGATGCGTTGTTCATGGTGAGAATGTTGCAGGAGAATTATAGAAAGAAGAAACGAAGATTGTACATGTGTTTTGTGGATCTAGAAAAGGCTTTTGATCGAGTACCGAGGAAGGTCATTGAATGGGCGTTGAGGAAGAAAGGAGTGAATGAGAGACTTGTTAAAGCTGTGATGCAGCTGTATGAAGGGGCAAAGACAAAGGTGAGGGTTGGAAGGGGGATGTCGGACGCTTTTAGTGTTAAGGTAGGAGTGCATCAAGGATCAGTGTTATCACCGTTGTGATGGATGTTGTGTGTGGAAACATAATGGAGGGGTTGTTATTTGAGATTTTGTATGCAGATGATTTAGTCTTGATGGCTGATAGCATGGAAGAATTGCAGTTAAAATTTGACAGATGGAAAAGTGTTATTGAAAAGAAAGGGTTAAAAGTTAATATTGGTAAGACGAAGGTAA